>NC_056749.1:350558532-350706032 GCF_019279795.1 Protopterus annectens
AGGAAAATTCATACCATTCCATTTTAGAAGAAGCACGTCCCCTGTGTCATCTTAGATAAACTTAATTAGGAATGTCGCCAAAGTTTTACAAGAGTACTGCTCCTCAGATTGACAGTTCTAGAATGGCTTGGGTCTGGTATGCTCTCGCTGTGAATTAACACTGCTTCAACCTGTTAATAGAGGTCAAGATGAGACAGTATGCTAATATAGCAATAACCCACGCCTGGGTGTGGGTAATGCTAAATTTACCCACGGTTGGCGTGGTCGCCCTCGGGACCAAACAAAGCCAACCGTGGGTAAATTTAGCATTACCCACACCCAGAAGTGGGTTATTGCTATTATACCATGACATTATTTAAGAAAAGAAACTATTACTTTTCTTAAATAATGGCATAGTATAATGCCTGTTTACTGCCCTTCCGCAGATGTCTGGCATCCGCGGCAGTTCTGATGTACTGCGCGCCTGCGCAGTACATCAGAGTTGGCAAAAGCAACGGAGAAAGCAAGATCTCCGTTGCTTTTTTTTTAGTGTTTCGTTATGTTAAATGAGCTTAACATAGCGAGACAGTTTTAAAATAAGCAACGGACATCTCCGTTGCTTATTTTAAAACTGTCTCGCTATGTTAAACTCATTTAACATAGCAAACTAAAAAAGCAACGGAGATCTTGCTTTCTCCGTTGCTTTAAACACTGCTCGCTATGTTAAATGGGTTTAACATGGAGACAGCTTTAAAATAAGCAACGGAGATCTCCGTTGCTTATTTTAAAGCTGTCTCGCTATGTTAAACCCATTTAACATAGCGAGACAGTGTTTTAAAAAAACGAGTTATACTAATGGAAAAAAGTCCGGGCGACCGGACCTTTTTCCATTAGTATAACTCGATTTACAACGGGCACGCTGGCCAATCAGCGTGCACGTTTTGGGGGGATCATGGTATAATATTTTGTTTTACATGACTTACAGGAGGCCAGTTAGATTTCCCCTTGGTTCTAAACAGGAAACAATCAGATATGCCATCTAGTTCCACCTGAAGTAACTATCTACAGTTAAACAAGGGCGCTTCCCTATGTCTGTACAGAACTCTGACATAATGTCTTTGCTTACTGTGGAGTTTGCACAATTCTTTTTTTTTTTTTTTGGTAATACATTTGCTGTGTTCCATGGCTAGATGATCACTTCACTGTTTGATGATAATAAGCTACTATCACAACTTAGCCCTTCTGTTTTCTAAAGCAAATCATTATTGTTTTCAGCTTTTGAAATAAAGCTGAGCTCACAGTTAAATCTGGAACACCTGATATGGAAAGTAAACAGTTTATGTATATTATGTAATGCATTCATTTAATACAGATTTATTTTTAGGACTAAGTTGTTTTTTGAAATTTAAATACTTAACTATGTTGCATATCTTAGCAATGCTGTGATCATACCAAAAATATTCTATTAAATTAATCTGTAATTTTGTCTCATTAATATGTATTTCTGAGTACAGAAGTTAATAATACCAAAGAACTCCTTAGTACTATAGTCTGTTTTCATGAGTATGTTTTTTTTTCATATAATAACAGCCAGTCTAGGAAGGAAGCTTTATTTATTTATAATTATTGTCAGCTGTGTCTGAGTTACTGCTGTACAATATGTTAATTTAAAATGCACTGCTTTTATACTCTGAAACACATTTTTTATCAAGGTTATGTCTCCCATACATTACATGGTTAAAGGGTACTCAAAGAGTCTTAGAAACAATTAAAACTGAAAAAGGCTTCTGCCGATCTTTGTTATGATAAGCATTCATAAATATTTTGTGCTGGAAACAAAAATATGTTAAAGATGTACGAAAGAGGAGTCTACATGAGTGTTCTTAGATACACTAAGGGGGAGTTCTGTGCAACTTCCTCTGTCTTTAGACTTGACAACAACAGAGTCTCTTGAACGGCTTTGTGTATATCCACAGGTGCTACACCCTTAGAAAGATCAACATTTCTAGAATCAGATATCACCTGGTAGTTTTCACACAAGAGCATAGATATGAATATATGTAAGATACACAGTTTGAGTCCTACTTATTTATTATTTATAAGCGCTTCCACTATGAGCGGACAAATTCCAATTTGCCAAGGAATGGAATCCTCAAAACTTATTCCCACAGGAAACCGGAAGGAAAAAAAAACATTTTTAAGTGTTTTTTTTTTTTTTGCCAGAGGTTAAGCTCCCTGAAGCCCCAATGTGTTGGCAAGTCCCGCACCTCCAAAACGTATATGGGTTCACTTCTGAACCTTGAAATATTGAAATGTAGAGCAAGTCGAGCAAGACGTGAGCCCCAAAGCAAGACCCTCAGTCTTCCCTCTTGGACAAGCAAGCAGGCACAGCTTCTTCATTTTCCCTTCCTCACTGCCTCATTCCTCCAACATCTGGACTGTTAATCAAGCCTCACTGTCTCATTCCTCCAACATCTGGACTGTTAATCAAGCATGAATGGTTGGATCATAGTCTGCACTCCATTCCCCCTACAACACAGAACAGATAGATTCTACAAGTGACTTGTGATATGATCTCTTCACAACATAGCCTCCTTCTCTTGTAAAGAGGGTAATAGCCACAGGTAACTGTATAATATATATATCTGACAGCTGGCTAAATTAGCTGATCTACGGTGCATTTCCAGCCACAACTAGGAAATAATATTACAATTTCAAAACATTAGAAGAAGCAGGTTTCTTTGGAAAGTCTGAGAAATTTTGATAGAGTACTTAGCAAAAGAACCATAAGCAAATGACTTGCTGCCTACTTCTTCACCAGCTCCATAAACTACAACAGTGTAGCAAACACTGGCACTAGCACCGATAATGACAACTATATCACATCAATGAAGAAGGAAGGATGCTATAAACAAACTGCATGATATCTGAAAGACTATGCTAGTATACCTTTACCCACAGAGCCACCAGAATCTAAGGGAACCATGTGCAAACAAAGCTGAGTGGAAAGAGAAACAATAATGCATTTTCATCAGATGTGAACATTAAAAATGGTAAAAGGGAAAATGGGCTGAATTAAAATGTTGATTTCTGAACTCTGAAGACTGAGCACACAAGTGTATGACAAATGTGACTTTTAAATGGTTGTGTTGTGGTTGGTAAGATCAAAAGTATATGACAAATGTGACTTTTTAATGGTTGTGCTGTGGTTCATAAGATCAAAAGTATATGACAAATGTGATTTTTAAATGGTTGTGTTGCGGCCAGCAAGAAGAAAACTGTTATCCTTGGTGAAAAAGGACCATTTCAAAGAAAGCGCAATTCATCTAAACTCAGAATACTTTTTTATCCACTTTTACATCTGTTTTAATGCATTAGTGGGACTATGCCCCATCCCCTTCTGCTATCTCCTGTTATTACTACATAAGAAATGAAAACAGGAGATAAAGTTAACAATTCCCAGTAAAGTCCTACACCCATCTTTAGCGCACAGATTTAAAATCCAGAGTAATTACTGACTGGACTAGAAGAGTAATCAGGATAACAACTAGAACAGTAATCAGGATAATATGCAAGAAAGGAAAAGTGCTAATCTAAAGAAGTATTAAAATTATAATGTGAGAACATAAAAGTAGGATGCAAGATATATGAATTTTAAATGAGTTTTAGCATATACTCTTGAATAGGTTGGCTAGTGCAGTAAATGGATAACTGTTAAGATGTAGTATAATCTGTTCTGTTAATAGAGTCATTTTCAATCTTGTTTTAAATTTAAGCTGAAGAGAAGGTGGACATGCTGAAAAGCCAACAAGTTAAGATTTCATACCTCAACTTGTTAGCTAAACGATAAACAGGCTACATACTCTAACAAAAATGTTTTTTGTAAAGGCCAGGCATCCCTGTACTTCCCCCCTCCCACTTCTGCTACTTATATATATATATATATATCAAGTCTAAGACTGTAGTATCAGTCTGTTATATGTATAATGACCTGTTTCCATCTATCAGTGATACTGGTAAATCAGCTGTCTTTCAACATGTTTATTTGTTATGCAAAAAGGACATGCAGTCAGGAAATCTCAGCACTACACCTATTGCAGGGTTGTTCCCTCCAAAAAAAAAGCTACACTCGTTTGTTAGAATGCTTAGTGTATGATGCAGGTATTGGTAATAGACGTCTAGCATCCATGAGGTGTTTACTCAAACTACTTTCAAAAGAAATGTATATAACACAATGTGAAACTACCTGTAGCTTAGGCATTAGCATATTTAAAGCTAAACGGCCAATAAAGTACAGATCCGTCTTATTTCTCATTATAAGACATAATTACATATTTATACATATAAGACGACAATGGAGCAAAGGACAGAGTGCACTGTCACAATCTATAAATCAGAACTTAAATGGACTGCTATGTCAAATAGAAGCATTTGGAGACAAAAGCCCTATGCAAAGTCCACAAACACAGCATTAATAAAGTGCATATGGTTCAACTATCATTCAAACCTAGGCCTTCCTGATCACCCTTCTGACGAATCTACAACTAACCTATTGAAGCAACTGACAGTCACATTTTTGAAGCATTCTCTTCCTCATACATGACTGCAAACCAATGAAAACTAGGGAAGTGCAACTGCACACTTACATTTCTTAATCTGAATAGTTATATTTTATATCTTATATTTTGTATTTTAACTATAGTACCCTTTCAATTATTTGTGTTTTGCCAAGTGGTCTGATCCCTAACTGTTTTTCACCTTGAAACAGTTTCACCACAAAAACATACAGAACTAAGAGTAGGAGCATCTTTCTCCCCTCAAGACAATAGATTAAATAATCAGAAAATGAGAGGAATGTAGATGGTGTATAAACTTACTCCCTGAATGACAACTCAAGACAGACTGCTATGTAGAACAGAAGCTTTTGGAAGCAAAGGCCCTGATCAAAGTTCAGAAACAACACAGACATTTTATTCACCAAGTATTTACAGAACTGTTAAGAAACAGAAAGTGCTACCAGACCCCGAAGAAAACTAATGTCATGATTATTTCTTCAATGTTTCTTTACTTCTACATGAATACAAAGTTAAACACAGCAGACGTTGAATTCAACATGAATTCACAGAACTCTGGGCACTGATATTAAGTCCACGGTTATGAAACAGTGCTTACATAAACACTCAAGAAAACTAATGTTACAAGTGTTTATTGTGCCTTTACTTCTATATGAATACCAACTAGGACAGCAATAGATAAAGTTGTGTTAAGTTTACTATCTGTTTGTAAGTCCAGAAAAATCAAACATACACAGTAAATATACATTTCTGAACTGAAAATGTCAACAGTATTCATTGCATAAATCAACAGCCAGGATGGAAACAAACCCTTGACTTTCTGGCACAAAGACCATACAACAGAAGCTCATTTACAGTGACGCCTGTGAAGACTATACATGTAGGATGCTTACAAATGACACAGTGTTGCTTGGTAAAACAAAGAAGAATTAATTCTGAAGTAAAAAATGTACCCATAAGGAAATACATAAAACCACAGAAGCACTTGGCTTGTTTAAGATACTTTATTCAACCTTCGAAAATGTGAGGCATAAAAGATGTGTTCATCTCTATTTTCCAACAGACAATAAATCAGTAATATTAAAGTTGAACCCAAACTGTTTATCATTTCTTTCTTCCTGGTACAGTTTCCAAATGCAAACAGTAAGCTGACAGCTAGCCAGCAAGAAAGCACATGCTAGAAGATGAGTGTGTAAACAGGGTTAGACAAAGCAATCTGCTGGCTAACACCCATGTATTAAGCATGGCAGTTAAAACTGAAGAGTTTAATCTAGACCAGCACTTTTGCCAGCTCTTTTTTCCTCCTAGCAACACAAGACTCTAGCCGTCTTGAGTATTCATTACAGCTTTAAAATTTTGTACTCACTTTACATAACTTACTAAAAAAAGTTTCAGCACCATAAAAAACAAAAAGAAAGAAAAAAATAATGCTACATGAAAAAATGTGGTTACACACACATTTTAAACTGTGAAATATTTTGTATAACATATCTAAAAACTGTTGCTCATTAATGGTACATCACACTGCACAAGGCATTTTTGACTCTACGCTGTAGTGGAATGTTGCATACTGACAGCAAGGCTACTTTAGTGAAGGGCCAAATGGAATAAGCCTGACTGTATTAAAGACCTAATAGCAGAGCACAAAATAAGTGCATCAGTCCCAACCCTTTCCTTGTGTACTGAAAAAAGACACACACACACACAAAAAATCAAAACGTGTATAAAGCACTGGGGCCCACCCTTGAACAAATGAGAATAGCTCTAGTGATGCCACTGTTTTTAATAAATCTTCTGAAAATGGTTCCTGATGACTGCTGAAAGGCAGATGTGATTCCCTTCAAAAGATAATGGGACAAGACAGATGGTAGCTAGCAACGTCAGCTTTACATCCAATGTAGTGAAAATTATAGAACAGCTGTTAAATTAACGAGTTTACAATATCTGGAAAGTTGTGTGGCATGGATTCATAACACGACATTTATGCCACAAAATCAGTTATATACAAAGCCAGTACCTGGGAAGGAGAACTGGGCTGCCCCAGCTGCAAGCTGTTAGGTGGCACAGTTAGCAGGAGTCAGTGGGGTACATGTACAGTGCTGGCATTCATTTCTGAAGGCACAAACACAATGAAGACTCATAAATGAATGCCAAAACTATGTTTGTGGCTGCGATTGGAAATACAGTCACAGAAATTACCCCCATCCCCCCCCCCCCCCCCGTTTGGTCTTGAACTTTGGTGAGACCATTTTTTTGGGTTCCAGAACTTAGAGAAGACTCTTTTTTGTGTGAGGTGGGGGTTCTGCCCAGGGTACCGTGTTACCTCTCTAGTTATAGGACTGGGTAGCCAGGGCATTGGATAGGAAATAAGTAGTGGATGTGAGTTACTTGACTCTACAAGGTACCTGTCATGGTGCTGCATAAAAGGTTAGCAGGGACATGACAGGTATGGAATAGGCTCCAGGGGTGACAGCCGTGGCAAGCTAACTGATACAGAGTGCCAAGGTAAACAGAGTTCAGTCAGACAGAAAAACCTGAGGCATACAATGGCGTTCAGCTGGGGTTAGTACAGAGGACAGCCCTTCATACTAGAACGGTCTGTAAAGAAACAGCTACCATTCTGCTGATTACCCAGTATTAGGCAGTGTGGTCTGTACAAAACGTGTACAGCTTGGCAAGGTTGGAGGAACAGAGTGTAAATCATGTTACCTTTAATTTAATGTAAAGAATAAAATAAACATAATCCATATCCAAATCGGGGATCCAAAAAGTGCACATGACTGATAGGAGAATGAAGCAGTAATAATAACAAAGGAAGAAAATGGGACCCGGTGTAGTTATATCACATGACTCAGTGGGAAGCAAGCAGTTTGTGTGTAAGCAGGGAGGAAGCACTGCAAAAACAGGGATGTAAAGGCAAAAGCATCAAAAGTAATGACAAAACATAAAGTACCCTCTTACTAACAGTTAGGACAGCAAGGGATGAGATAAAAAGGGCTATGTATAACCAACTTACAGGAAAGTCCCCAGGAATAGATGGCACTCTTATGGAAGTCTGGAAGTTTGGAGCGAAACAACTGATAAAGATCTGGAAGGTTTTGTTTAACAGTATTTTAAGAGGAAAAGAAGTGCCAACAACCTGGAAGAAGGTGATAGTAACCGTAATACCTAAAGAGGGTAAAGATCCATCGGATCCAGACTCATACAGGCCCATTTCAGTACTAAACCATGACTATAAAGTGTTTATGTCTGCACTGTCTAAAAGAATGGCAAAAATGTTACCAAAATTTGATAGATATGGATTATTGTGGTTTTGTGGAGGCAAACATTTGACAATATTAACAGAACACTGATGATCCAGAGAGAAGTTACTGGTGGGTCTTGATGCAGAGAAAGCATCTGACAGGGCATGTGTGTCTGGAACTTCATGAGCAGGGCAATGGAAGTGTTTGCTTTCCCTGATACAATTATATGGTTGATTAGAAGAATATATGAGGATTGGAGGTGCAAATTAAAGTGGGTGGGGTCCTCTCTTATAATTTCTGCTTGAGTAGAGGAACCGGGTAGGGTTCTCAACTTTCCCCTTTGTTGTCTGCATTATATTTATAACCACTGGCAAAGAAAATAAGGGACTCAGACATTCAAGGATATAATTGGTACGGTAGTCAAGAAAAGCTGGCTCTATTTTCAGATGATATTATTTTATACATGACAAAACCAGAAAGGGGCATTACAGTGTTGTGGAACATTTTAAGACAGTTTCATATCTTCTCAGGATACAAAATTAATGAAGCTTAAACAAAGGCAATAGCGGTAAATTATGTATCCACACACGAACTGGTCCAACAATATCCATATTTATGGGGACATGATAAAATGAAGTATTTAGGAGTATGGATTAGAAATGACTCTGTTGTGGTAGTTAAGGATATGTGGGAAGTGACTAAACAGAAGATAATACAAAAATTGAGAAACTGGAAGCTTTGTTATATGGATATGGATACTAAGATACAAGCCATTAAAATGTTTTTAGTCCCTTTAGTCTTATACACAGGTCAGGCATATTTTTATTAACCAGAGGAGAAGCTGTAGATAGCAATTAAAAATGAGTTTAAGGATTTTATCTGGGAAGGGAAGAAAGCAAGGGTCTAGTGGGATAAGCTGATTCTTCCAATAGAACAAGGCTGACTGGGATTACCCAATTTGAGGGAGTATTTTAGAGCAGCATAGTTAAGGCCATTATACATAGCACAAGCAGAAAACAATAACTCAAAGTGGAAAGGAATGATGCTGATACAGGGAGGAAGCTCAAGAAATAAGGATAGATTGGGATTTTGGATGCAGAATCTTATGGAGAACAACAAAAATCATACAGAGTATTATATTTAACAAGCAAACAATAATATCGTACACCTCCCGAAGTACTCAACAGCCAAGTATAAGAATAAATTGAAGCAAAATAAACTGTTGAAGTCACCATGAAAGAAATCAACGTCCTTGTTGCAAAATATTCCAATTTTATTAACGATAAAAACAGAAGATGAGCGCTTTCACGTGCCACATGCATGCTTCATCAGATCTATAATATAACAACTCTGACTTGCTTTTATAGCTAGAACCACCTACTGAATTCAATTAACCAAAACAATTGAACAATTATACTGAAGCAATCAACTATTTGATGTAATACAAATATTTAAAGCACTAGTATGTAATGTTTCAGCATAGCCTTACTCACGGCGTATTCATAGCCACTGTTAGCATGTATTTTATATCTTGTTTTTCTGCTAAAATTCAATAAAGTTTATAATAAAACCTAATAACCACTTCCATGTATAAATATTATATAAACATGATGTATATCTATTATAAAAGTATGTAAAACATATAAAATATATATAAGCATATATATTGCTCATGTATAACCATATAAAGTGGACTGAAGTATAAAATAAACCATCAACCGCTGTTTTGCTGTATATAAAATAAACCATATGAATGTTCATGAACAATAATAAACTCTAATTATTAATTATGTATATCATGAAGTAGTATAAATTCATATATGGACATGTATCCAATACAAAACTACTATAAATAAAATAAAATACTTATGTTATTAAAATATGCAGCTCTAATATCTAATACAAGCTGAAATATAATACATTGTATAGATCCAGACACTATAACCAAATAAACATTCATAAATGTCTAAGTCTATAATTCAGCTTAAATGGAAAAAGCATATAATTGTACAGAATTTTTGGAATAATGCTAATCAGACATTTATCTTATTTCATTCAACAGTTCAATTCATATACTATCTACGAGTATTGTTTTCTAATAAAGGTTTCAATGAAACATAGTGGTTCAAACCTGGGGGTAAATGTGCCCCTGTTCTAAATATCCATTCTAATTCTAGTTGGGCTAGATAGTTCATATTATCTCCCATTCTTAAACTCTGTGTAGCAACCTGTAAAACTCTAAATTTAAAACTATGATCAGAATGTATATTAATAGGCCATTATACATAGCACAAGCAGAAAACTATAACTCAAAGTGGAAAGGAATGATGCTGATACAGGGAGGAAGCTCAAGAAATAAGGACAGATTGGGATTTTGGATGCAGAATCTTATGGAGAACAATCATACAGAGTATTATATTTATAAAAATAGTGAGCAGTATTCTAAGACCCAAACCAACGTGAGAATGGAGAAAAGAGATTTTGCTGATAGGGATGATTGTGGTCAGGGATACAGATAATAGGCAAGAGGGGCTGGAATGTATTGGACAAAACTGGCAAAGGAACCAATGTATTGGAAGCAAATAAACAGAAAGGAAAGGTAATAGAATGGGAAGAGGCCACACATTTATTTGGACTGCAGGTTAGAGATTGCCTTCCCTATCAAGGATTGATATTAGAGTATAGGCAAAGAGAAAGAAATAGAGGGCTCCTGAATTAAAGACCAGCACTGGTAGAGATTTTAATAGACTCTAGACAGAAGCTGCCATTAAAAAAGGAATAATTAGTAAAACATATAAAATATTGCATGATAATTATAAGAATCAATCAGAGGAGATTAGAAAGGGTTGGGAGGACAGACTGGATAAGCAAGTCACAAAGAGACAATGGGGGATATATGTATATCTGCCAAATATGCAACAAAATCTAGAAGATTTAGGATCCTTGCCTGGAAGTGTTTACATAGGTATTTTTATACTCCAAACAGACTCCAAAGAATTCTTCCTCAGGTGGATAGCAAATGTTGGAGGTGTGATGGGCAAGAAAGAGGTGTATGGGAAACATATTCTTTGAGAGTGTAATGAAGTGGCAGACTTCAGGGATTCCCTACAGACCACTCTGTCAAGAATGCTGGCTGAGCAGACTGCATTGATTGGGAAGATGAATTTTTGAGTTATGATACAGAATTGGAATTGCCTTGACATAGTAAAGCCTTGTTGTGTCTAATTATGGTGGCTGTCAAAAAAAAAGTTACTAGAAAATGAAAATCAAAGTCTCGACCAACTTTATTAGAAGGAGTGAATATAGTAACAGAGATAAAATGACTGGAACTGGGATCTTCAGACAAGGGAAGGAGCAAACTACATAGGAAAAATGGGAGTTGTAGGAAAAATATATGCAGAGCAGAAACGAGGTTTAAGAGGGATGATTTGAATGACAAATATAATGCTTACCTGACAATGACTGGATGGATTATAAGTGATGCACAATGTTTGCAACTACAGCTGTTTCGGTGGTGTCTGTGATGTATACTGTTTGCAGCTAAAGTGGTGCCATTTTATTTTTCATTTATATAAATGTAAGATTGCCTATGTCATATGTGAAAATTTAATAAAGATGTTTGTTGGAACAAATATATAAAGTACCCTGTTTCTGTAAGTACAGCTGGTCCACCCCCTCTTGTGGAGTACCATGTGCAGTTCAGGGGGCCTCACCATTGTAATGTCAGAGGATAGTAAGTCCACAAACTGTTAACAAAAGTGGTGCATGGTCTACATCAGACACTCTATAAAAAAGTCAGACTGAAATAAGAGAACATTAATTGTTTTTAGGAAAGGAAGCAAAAGCATGAAAATACTTATATATGATACAGTTTTTGATGATTATATTACCTGCAGCAACATTTAAACAAGAATATACTAGGTCTTGTTTTTGCAGTGTGTAAGGAAATGCTACAGAAAGTTTATCCACAGTAGCCATTTGTTTGAGGAGTGCTGAAACCGTTCTTTTATTTGGTCAGGCAAGTTTTGCAAGATTTATAACCTAAACAGGTATTCTTCTATGGGTAAATTAATTTGTCATACAAAGGCACTGGACTAAATGTTCTACATTTGGCAGATTTTCATATCATGTTTTGGAGGAAGACAAACAAATCTAGATTTCAAGGACACTGCGGCACTCATTTACTCTGACAGTAAGGCATATGAATTACTAATAACAGCAAGTAATTTGAATTACTAATTTTCCTTTGAATTAACTGTATCTTTAAAACTTTTGACACTGGAATTATTATCTGTTGATCATCTTTTGAATGCAATTCTGGATTTGGTTGCTGGAATGTTCCTTTGTGCAAGGGACCTGCATTACCCAGTGAGACTAACGAACTCAACAAGGAACATTCTGCTGAAAGGAATGGTTTGCTCCATCATCTTATATTTTCTCATACAGTGTTTTTAAACTAAAATTTGAGCGTGTAAAGGCAGAATAAGGGCAGTCAGTAGAAATAAGCTGCACTTTCTAATTCTGCACATTACAAACATCAGTTTAGAGGTTTCCGCGGTGGTACGGCGGTAGCGTTGTTACCTCACAGCAAGAGGTTCTCCCGTTCGATTCTCGGCTTGGCTTGGGAGTGCCTTCCGTGTGGAGTCTGCATATCCTCCCCGCGGTTGGGTAGCATTTGAAAGACATGTGTGTGTAAATGGGCGTGTCGTCCTTGAAGGTTGGGCGTCGAGCTGGCACGTCGGCGTTTCATAAAAATCTACTGCCAATCATTAGCAGACCAGAGTTTCACTGTGGCGACCCCTTACCAGGAAAAATCCGAAAGACAAACAACAACAAACATCAGTTTAGAACTGACATAGTTTACAGTACATTAAAACAGTCCCCTTAACTTCCATCTCCACACGCACTGTTTTGTATGTAGTCCACTTACTCTCATTTAAACTACCAGGTAAATAACATCCTTACTGAATCTGCTCTCTTATTGTGCAATTTATCTTTTTTTTAAAAAAAAAAAAAAAAGAAAAAACAGTTTGCAACCATTACTTCCATTCTCTCCTACAATAGTTGTTTTTCAACACGGATCATCAAGACCTGTATTTCCTTGTACTTTTTGTTCACTTACATAATTTCTGAATATTACTAGCCGAAAGACAAACAACAACAACTAGCTGTTCCTATATGTTCATATTCATAATATTGCATATTATTGTTTAAAGCTTTTATTTTTTTGATCCATGTATAAAATTTCATCTCCTTGTGTTCTGACTGAGTGTGCTTCTCAGCTGATAAGTACATTTTTTGGCACTTTTTAACTGTTCAGAATTGAATAAAACAATAATTGAATTCAGTTCAGAAAAAAAAATCTAAGCTTGTTTCCTGCCTTTCCTGTAACTAGTCTAGTCCAGATACAGATTTGCTGTACCCAGGACTGTTTGTAAGCTTCTGAGCCACCCCCCCCCAAGACTTTCTGTGTTGGAGGGAAGCCTTCTAGCTTATCAGTGGGAGTGGTAAGCACTTGGTAGCCTATCCACCACAAGAGGAATGGTTTCTGGCCCAGACATTGTAGTTTACTGGCCTTTTGGGCAGTTTTTCCATCTTTCACCTTTCTGGTTTAAAAGCCCGCATTTGCTCTTGTTTCCTACTTTTTCTATAACTACTCTAGTCTAGATACAGATTTGCTGTATCCAGGATTGTGTGTAAGCTTCTGAGCCCCCCAAGCCTTTCTGTGTTGGAGGGAAGCCTTCTGGCTTATCAGTGGGAGTGGTAAGCACTAGGTAGCCTATCTACAAGAGGAGTGGTTTCTGGCCCAAAATTTTAGTTTATTGGCCACTTGGGCAGTTTTTCCATCTCTTTCTACTTTCTGGATTAAAAGCCCATGTCTGCGCTTGTTTCATGCCTTTCTGAGCAGTGCCAAAGTCTGCTCTTCAATATTTCCCTTAGATCTGCTAGTTCTCTCATCTCCTGCACTTCTACAAGCTTATTAGTCTAGCACTTTACCAGCCTTCTTGTAGCAATTATTGTAGCACACAAAAGTGCTACCAGCACTAAACGTTCTGCAAGGAAAATGCTTCAGTACTTATTATTAATGCCCTCCCCCAGGCATGTCTAAAGGTCAATTTCCTGTGCTTTCTCCTATTAACCTGGTGAACTTGGGTATCCTGAGGCAATGCAGGAACTGCCTCATGTACACTGACAACCCTCTCCTCTTATCTCCCAACACTCACACTTGCAAGAGATTCACTTATATATCCAAACTGGAAGGCACTCACTCTCCATCCAAGACTCGGAATAGCTGGTCAAGAGGAGAAGGTCAACACTTGCACCACACCACATGGAACACATAGCCCTCCAGAACACACACCAGCACTGCTTTTACATAAAAACAGAAACCACACACCCACCTTTGTGGAGGGTCTCAGTAAATATCTACCCAAACAGCAGAGACCTCCAAGGCAGAAACGCACTCGACCACCACAACGCAACACTAATCAAGAGCTACATAATTCTCCTAAACAGTGCGCCACTCAAACAAAGCCCCTAAGACAAAACAGCATGCCCAACACACTAGTCATAGGTGACTCGATAGTGAGGCACACTGATTTCCCACTCATTAAGTTGAATAAGGAGAAAGTAACAGTCAGCTGCCTGTCAGGTGCCAGGATCTGCCACATAATGCACACACTCAGGTCCCACAACAACAGGTACAAATATGACTCTGTCATTGTACATGTGGGTGTGAATGACCTGAGATGTACCTCCCTGGACTACATGGAGGAGCTCTTGGATTATGGAGCCCAGGCGGGTATGACCCTAGCCCTGAGCAACATCCTACCATCACCCAGAATGATACCACAGTACAAGCAGAAAATGATTTATTTCAAAAATTGGCTACGTTTCTGGGTCATTCCAAGGGGATCCAGTATCTGTCTGCTTGGGATGACATGACTGACAGACCTCAATGCTTTGCCAGAGATGGCCTGCATCTGTCACCCCTGGGCTTCCAGATACTGGCCAAGGCTCTTGCCACCCCTATAGTGCCTTTTTTAGGCAGTGTTCCAAAGATCAAATTACTACTGTAACAGCTACAAACAAATGGAATTTGAGGGTCATACTGCTCAACGCTAGAAGTCTAAATCTCAAAATGCACTCGCTAGAAGCACTCCTTAAAATGGAAAACATCGACATTTGGGCTGTAATAGAGATCTGGTTCAAGGCAGCAGAAAGCACCCCTGCACTACCAGGCTATAGCTCATTCCACACCTTTTGGCCGCAGAACTTGGACTGAAGCACCAAAGGCGGTGTTGTTTCCATATTCATACAGGATGTGCACACCTCCAGACTGGTAGCCCAACATAACGCAAAAGAGATACTTCAGGTGCAGCTAACATTGGGTAAGACAGTGATTCAAGTCATAACCTGCTCTAGGTCCCCAGCCATGTCCCAAGACACACACACTCCACGTTCCTAAGCACCCTGGAGAATATTAGGGTCCAACCTAACGCTCTCATACTGGATGACTTCAACTACCCCTCCCTTAACTGGGAATACTCATGTACCAATACACTTGCCCAACGTTTCCTGGAATTTATTAACTCCAATGCTATGGACCAACTCATTCTTACCCCCACTAGAGGTAGTAACATCCTTTATCTGGTCATTACTAACATGGGCGACAATTGCTCTACATCAATAGTCAACTCCTCCCTGGTTAGATCCTACCACAAACTAAAAACCTTGGAAATCCACATCCCCCCCCCCCCGTAAAAGTAACCACCATGAAAAACTTCTCCAAAGCTAACTTTGGGTTACTAAAAGCAGAGGCACCCATGCAAATGGAGAATAGTTGTGTGACCACCGAATCATACACCAATGCAGTGTATGAACACGTACACAAATGCATGGATCTCAACATACCCAATACAACCAAGATGCCCTCCTCTAAAAAAAGGGAAGCCAATCTGGTGGTCCCCTGCCATAAACAAACTCTACAACAAAAGAAGTAAACTGATGTGGAATAAGCTGAAGTCTCAAGACTGGAAAAACTCCCTTATCAGCCTCAGCAAAAAATTGAGATTCCTCTTCAAATCCTCTAAAGCTAGCTATGAAAACAGAATTACAGCAGACAGTAAAGACAACCACAAGGCCTTCTATAGTTATGTAAAGAATCTCCATGGCAATACCCAGATTTGCTCTGAGCTACTGCACAATGGTACCTCCTATACTAAGCCAACAGATATTGCCAATATACTGGCCGACATATTCAGTGCCAACTTTAGCCCCCCCCCCCCAAAAGGACCAATCACAATATCAGAAGATTGCCAGGTACCCAATATTACTGTTAAAACAGCACTGTCCAAGGCCAAGAATACAGCTTCTACGGGACCTGACAATAGCCCTGGCTGTGTTCTACATGAACTACAGAGTGAACTGGCACCTCACCTGTGTGCCCTGTTCAATCACAGCCTCACCTCAGGCTTTGTCCCTACTGAATGGCACACTGCTACAGTCATCTCTCTCCACAAAGGAGGAGCAACTACAGACCCTGGGAACTACTGCCCCATTAGCCTGACAAGTCTGATATGCAAAGCTATGGAACGCATAATCATGGACCTAATGAACAAGGATATAGGGAATCTCCAAACTCTGGATCCAACACAGTTTGGTTTTGTGAAGGGTAGATCATGCCTGCTCAACTTCTCTAAGTCAGTCACCAGAGCTGTGGATGAAGGTAAGGTGGTTCACACAGCCTACCTTGATCTGTCCAAGGCCTTTGATACCATTCCCCATTCAGGAATTAGAAAAACTTACTAAGCTAGGCATCAACCCCTATATCACTAGGTGGGTTGCAAACTGGCTCACAGATAGAACCCACAGTGTGAAAGTAGCTGACTCCAAGTCAGACTGCCGACCAGTCACGAGTGGAGTCCCACAGGGTTCAGTCCTGGGTCCTCTCCTGTTTGGTATCTACTTCTCTGAAGTCCAGGCCAACACAAAGGGACTCTGGCTGACAAAGTTTGCAGATGATTGCAAGTTGGGTCCTATTATTAACTCCCCAGATGATGCTGACATCCTACAGAAAGGCCTCACTGAGACCAACAACTGGTGTTAGAACGATGGCCTTAAGCTCAATGCCAAAAAATGTGCCATCATCCCCTTTGGGAAAACCCGGTTCCCATGAATTTCCACATCAATGGTAGTCCACTGAACACAGAAGGCGTTACAAGAGATCTGGGAACACAGGTTGACAGCAACCTCTGTTTGACCACCACATTGCCATTGTGGTCAGAAAGTCCTTTTATGTGGCACATGTCATTACTAAGGATTTTGCATCCGAGAAGAAGGAGGTCATTCTCTCCCGCTACTCTTCCCTAATTAGGCCAGTCATCGAGTACAATGCCCCATTTGGCATGTATCTCACTAGATACCTGCAACAACTGGAAAGGCTGCAAAAGTACCTCACAAAGAGGATCCTAGGCCTTAAACACTTATCCTATATGGACAGACTCAAAAAACTCCAACTATTCTGTCTCATATCGCCTACTTAGAGGTGATCTCTGCTTGACTTACAAAGCCATGTCTGACCCAGCTCTGTTAGAAATTCTACATCTAAAGAAATCCCAATCCCTCCACACTACACACTCCAGAAACCTCAACCTCATTACCACAATTAACAGAACAGGCTGGAGGGACAGGTTCATAACCCAGAGACTGTCCATGCAATGGAACAGACTTCCCATACATGTCAAGCAGAGCACCTCACTGGCCCTCTTCACGAGAAATCTTGATGAGTGGATGGGAAATAGAAAATTCACCCCGGGGATCACTCCAGTGGTTCTACTCGACAGTGGCACTGGAAACTAAGGTCGGGTAGCACGATGCCAGGTTAATCCTATGGGCTAGGCCTGTAAAGGCTCCAGGGCCATTAGCCTAGTACACACCTATGAACCTATAAAATGCCATTATTTCTGTCAACTGGAGCTTTTCTCATCGGGTCTCCACTGAAAAAGGGGCATATGGCTCAGCCGGACCAACTCGGTTAACAAATGTCAAATAAATAAATAAATAAAATAAATAGTTACACAGTTAACATTCACAACATTATATATTACATATTAAAACATCCTTACAGCAAAATAAGGTATTTGTATTCATAAGCTCATAGGTAGATACCAAGCAATCAGTAATCAGACCATTTTCAGCCTGGCCCAAAATACCCAACATCATGAGTTCCTCCTACCTCAGGACAGACTCAAAATGAATAGGTTGGTCTTGAGTGTAGCTAGGATACTACTTGCTTAACATGCTAGTGATAGTTTACTCCATATGTGGGATGCAGAGTGTGAACTGAATGCCTGCTGCAGAGGGCCAACTTTCAGACTAAATCAACCAATATAATGAGTTCATATCTATTATAAGTGACTTTGGAGGTTTCTATTAACAGGTAATAAACCTTCCTTGGGGCTGTAGCTATTGAAGGTCAAAAGCAAGGGCTCAGAAGGACATATTCTGAAGCAATGAGGTGTTGAAGAAGTTGTGACTCTTGGAATAATGGTCCAAACCACTGTGCTTTCTGTAGCTGGGAACAGATGACTAACTAGCTACAGTTCAGATTTCTGTGAAGGGCACGTTTTTGAAAGAGACTCTGGAAGTAGCCACAACCAAGGCTGCACAACCTTTGGCAACAGATTTTTCAGTGGTGGTCAGCTACCTGCTGTGACAACAGAATGCAGTTAGCAATCCATTTAAACAAGTTTGCTTAGTTACTGAAACCCTCTTTACCTGAAGCAAAGGAGAGAAGCAGCTGCTTTGTTTTTGAGTTGATGCAAATTCTTCATACAGACCTGAGCTTGTGGGGTACATATCACGGGTGTGACAGGCTATCTCTGCCTCTCCCCTGGACTTTGTCCCAAAAAGAAAATATGAAGTTGAAAGAACTAGTTTAAGGACAGTCCTGGGACCACTTTTTTGAGGAAATGAGGATTATTTCTAGGGAATGCTGTATCCTTGTGAAAATCTAAACAATGCTGGTGTGAACTTCAGAGATACTACAGGCAAGGGTACTGCTCACCAAGACAAGTATCTTACAACAGGTGAACTTCAGAGCTGCTAACCTAGCCATTTCAAATGGAGGAAAAACGAATCTAAAATCCAAGGAAAATAAAGTCCAGAGAAGAAGCATTCTTCGAGAAGAGCAAAGACACAGAAACTCTATTAAGAAACTACTTAAACACTTCTTCTAACCATTTTAAAGGTTGACATATGTCAAGGTGCCTAAAACAAGAATCTTGTTAAAAAAATAAATATGATTCATGATAGTTATCTGAGACACCCCAATATCTCCTGTTAAACTGACCAGCTGAGGTGCTACAGGATGTCTCTCTGAATAACTGGGACAACTCTTCCTTTTAACAGAGTATGCCTAACGAGTAGAAGGCTGTCTCTGCCAGCCACATTCACTTTTGAGACTTCCACTGGAAGATCCAGTGGAAGCAGAGAATCTAACTGGAAACACTGCCATGAGATGGAAATGACTGTTGTCCCAAATAAGGTGCTTCCCTTGTCTTTCACATAATGCCAGAGACCTGAGCGCCTGAACTCACTCCCTTCCCAACCACAAAAGCAAGTTTTGGCACTTCTTTTGTAAATATAGCTAGGGGTTGGTTAATCGTATAAAATGGTGAAAGGTGTACAGGGATCATCGCTGCCACCAGAGTAAGAATGTACCCACTTTCATCTCCATTCTACCCAACTGAAATGAGGAGAACAGGGAAAGAACTGCCTTTTTCTGTACTGTAAATTTGTTGCACTCTTGGATACCCTGACCAGACAGGTCCCCCTTACACTCAGCTCCAGCAGAGGACTAGAACTGCGACTAAGAAATCTACCAGCATATTCACTTCCTGCAGAAAGTGAATATCTTTGAGACATACCCACCTCTATTGCAAAATCACTTCTGCATACAAAGTAACACTGTGTTCTGCCCTATTTGTCCTCATATCCCATAGCTTGGGTGCCTAAATGAAGCAAAAGGGACTTTGGTCTTAACCCCCTTCCCAGATATTGTTGTGTAAGCAAACACTGTCCTTAGCTTGAACTGGGTAACATGGATCCCCCTTTCTTTGGGGGGAGGCTCTTTTTTCCTCAAACCAGGGAGAAACCAAGGTAAATTTCACAGCCAATTAGTCACTTTAACAGATTTGAATATTGATAAGCTAATGCCACCAACAAGACTGGTGTGCAACACCCACATACTGGAACATAGAAAAATGGTTCTGGCAAAAGGAAAAGATCCAGATGGGAATAACTCTGGAGCCACAAGCATCTCACTGTCCAATAAAGCTTCCTCACCCAGTGGTTTGGAAATGGCACCCTGAAGGCGCTGGTGGTCATTGGGTCAGACAGGTATAGACATATCCGTGCTTTGGGTCCTCACCCAGGTTACAGAAAGGGATAAAAAAGTGAAGAATGTTCATCTCTGCCCCAATAAGACAATCATCTTGTTACACTAAAAATACATACCCCAGTTAATGGTAAAGTCCCTTACTGCTTTCACCTTGATAAATGCTCTGTGTGCAGACGCGAGCCCAAATGCAGTACTTTGTACTAGAATGACTCCAGTCCAAAGGAACCTGCTGCACAAAACTCAGACAGCGATGAAATAAAACATATGGATCATTCACTAACACCATCCACTTGTATAATGCCATGAAGATTGACCATGAGAATATGACATAGAAAAATGCAGTTCTTGAAGTCACTTATGTCTGGGATGGGACAGTACCCTCCTGCCATTCTGTAAGATGAAAGCGGTAGGAACAAAACTCTCCAAGTCATTCCTCTCAGAAGTAGAGTCTGGGCTCAGTTCACCAGTTCTACCGAGACTACCTCATCACTTAAGAGGAGCTATTTCTTGGGGAAGACCTAACATCTGTAAGAAATAATGCAATTACATTCAGAACCTAATGGTCTTTGTTAATGAATCTAACACCTGTAAACCCTCAAAGAATCTTCTTCCTACTATGAGTTCTCTGGGTTAGCCAAGACTGCTTCTTCACAGTATGCCTTCTAAAAGGATCTGCAGGTGAAGCCAGTGGAGGCAATACTCCCTGACAGCTTAAAGCACTCCCCTCCTATGACAGGAAGATTTTTTCTTATTAGAGTACTCTGTAAGCCAAGAACTGCGGTGGTGGTGCTGCGGTAGCATTGTCGCCTCACAGATAGATGTTGTCCTGTTCGATTCTCAGCTAGAGCGTCTTCTGTGTGGAGACATGCGTGAATGGGCGTACCTTCATTGAAGGTTGTGCATCAGGGCTGGCAACTCGGCACATAAAAATCTACTGCCAATCATTAGCGGACCGGAGTTCCGCTGTGGCGACCCCTAACTGGGAAAAGCCGAAAGACATAACAAAAGAGTACTCTGTAAGCCTGCAAAAAAAAAAAAAAAAAAACAGATGGGATAACAGAAGGCCTTCCATTGTAGTCAATATCTGTTTCACCTTTTGTAGGTTTCTGATCAGATTCCAGGACATTGGTATTTGTACTGAATGTGTCATTTTTTTATAATTATTGATATTCATTTTTACTATTAGGTTCTCAGAGCTAGTGTTAATTCCCTCAGCAGTGGAATCCAAGCACTGACTTTCAAACAGAACCAGGTAAAAATTACCTTATAGACAAAACCGAGGTTAACATTAGTAACTGTAAGCAAAAAAATGTAATGACAATCCATCCCTGTAGTCTTTCTGAATACCTTTGCTGCAGGTGGCTTATATGATTCTGGCAGTTAGTGCATAGGACTAAACCTCCACCTTGTTAATGAGCTGCTTGCTGTGGCAAGGGTGCAGGTTTTAAATATTTGGGATTGGGGTTGGCATAATGGTTAAGGTATTGATCTCAAAGAAACAAGGGAGTTTTTTGACTCTAACCTTTGAAAGTGAAATTGTTTGGGCTTAAATGACCCACACGGGCAGTCAGCAGATTGTTTACCTATGAACCTGTAAGAGGGCAAAGTACAGGTTGCCAATCAGGTGCTTCAGAATAGTTTGCTAAGGTTTTATTACTTCAGGTGGGGATATTCAGTCCTGTGGCTTCTCATTTATGTTTGTGCTGTAGTGATATTTGCTACACTGCATTTTTCGGTACCACAATTACTCCAAGATCACAACTTGGAAAACGAGCATTTTTATCTTTTTCCTTTTTTCTGTATTTTTTGAACATGTGAAGAAGTATTATTTCATTGCAGGATGGGTGTGCCACTGTTTTGTATCCCCAAGTTCATAGGGTGTACTGTGAGTTGCAGCTGAGACCCTCTGTTTTATACAGCACCTAAAATGGGTTTTCCTTAGTTTTCTAAGATATTCTTGAACATAAATTGCTCTCTTTTAACTTGCTTTTCCAGGATTTCTCAAAATGCATTATCTGTTCATGCTGCATTTTGACTGCAAATTGCAACAAAGTGTGTTACCTAAATGCTTCAGTATTTCTCTTCCTCTGAGCTGCTACAAAAACATCTGTATTAGGGAGTCAAATCTGCATCAGCCTTTCTGTCATTCTATATTTCCATACTATAGGCGTTACCTTTGGGAACTTCTGTACCAAGAACAGACGTTTAGGGACTAAGACAGTGTATTTAGT
Source organism: Protopterus annectens (assembly GCF_019279795.1). Taxonomy (NCBI): domain Eukaryota; kingdom Metazoa; phylum Chordata; order Ceratodontiformes; family Protopteridae; genus Protopterus; species Protopterus annectens. The sequence goes on from NC_056749.1 coordinate 350,580,965, forward strand.
TCAAAAGAAATGACATGGTACAGTAATTCCATTTCAATGTACCATTATTGCTCAGATAAAACACGTACAACATTTTGAACTCAATGAACTACTGCTCCCAGCACACTCCCTAACAATATTCTATTTTTTTTCCCCTGCAGGAGTAGTAACATTCTCATTTCTTTGTATTTTGCTGATCTCCACACAAAGCTCATTAGAAATAAAATTCATGCCTTTAACTATGTGTAACAACCAACGTTCCCCGGGATGCATGCAGTCAGGTCATGCTGCTCTTTCGTTGGCTCCCTGATAGAGGTACGAATTTGGCGGCTATGCCTCATGTAAGACATAGGAAAGCAAAGTCTGACATGCTCGAAAAGTTGTTTAGGGAGGGACTGGCTCGATTCCCAGCACAGATTCATGCTTCTAACAACACGGGTGAAGGACACTCCCAGAGAAACTGAACTCTGATATCTAGATTTATTTGTCTTTACTGAGAACAGTAACATACATGTCAGTTTAACAGAAATCTGTTTTACACTCGTTAAGTATCTTCTCTTCGAAGAACGGTTGTTCTGGGAAACGGTACACTGAGAGTAAAATGTTTGAAGGTATGAGTTTTATTCAGCCAACACTAATCTGTCTGCAGCTGTCACAAGTTTAAAACTTTCAAAGTAACACACTTTTTTCAATGTCAGACATACATCTGACATGGGGAACCAAGAAAAAGCTATTCTATTAATGTAGTTTTATTTTCTTATTTTTTCTTAAGTATTTAACTGTTTCAGATCAACCAGCGGCATTCTGAAAGAGACCTGAGATCTTAACATTATAAACTTGTCCTTTACAGTTTTGCAGATGATGAATGTCCAGTGGGAAGTACCCTCTTTTAGATGAGGCCCGGGGAAAAGATACTACAGTACAATTTATTGTAAATTGGAAGAAACAATAACATGATACAGAGTTTCAGATGCAAGAATTGTACAGTAGAGATATAAATATAATATAGGACGTCTTGGATGCAGAAAGCATGTAATGAATGTCAAGTTATGTAAATGTTACATTGTTACTTTATGTTAAATATACAAGGTACATTTTCAGCTATTGTTTCTAAGAAGCTGCAGTTGTGTAGAAATAAAGCATAAATATAGGAAGAATCAATTACATTTAAGAACAAAAAGGAGGCAAGGAATGAAAAAACAGGCAATTATACAAGTATAAAATGGATAAAATGTGGTAAGAAAAAATAATAGTAGAAATACAAAAGAAAGAGACAGAATGTTAGCTAAGAAAGAGACAGAATGTTAGCTATTAAGTGGACAGACATAAAGAGTGATGTACTTACCATAACTTGGCATCTGTGTTATTCTATGCCTTCATTCATCACCACAGGGTCGTAGATCCGAAATTGGATCCGAGTCGGCAACATGCCACAGACAGTTCCAAGGCTCTGGCTCCTCCCTCTCCCACAGTGCCCTATTGCTTTTTAACTCCAGATCAAGTCTGCCACCATGTTGATGAGCTATTCCTACCAAGGTAGAGAGAAACCCACTCCAACGTCCTCCACTAGAAAACCAGGAGGGGAATGGCGGGTAGGAAATGTGATGAATGAAGACACAGGATAACACAGATGCCAAGTTATGGTAAGTACACAACTCTTTATCTGATGTTATCCATGACTTCATTCATCCCCCCAGGGTCAGAGTACCCAACAACCAAACATCCTGCAAAGCCTCAAGGAAGGTCATGCCAGAGCACTGTGGAGCCAAAAGAAGCCCTGCTCCTAGAAATCAAATCCAGCTTGTAAAGGGATATGAAGATGTGAGGATTAGACCAATGGGCAGCAGCACAGACATCATCAATAGAAAGCCTTGCTACAAAAGCTGAAGAAGTCGCCACCAGATCTAGTAGCATGGGCTCTAACATGGCCCGGAACCTCCAGGTGATTCAGATTGTAGACCATAGAGATGCAGTTAGAAATCCATTTGGAAATAGTGGCCTTAGAGACTGGAAGGCCATGCCTGTTATCACAGAAGGTCACAAAAAGCCGCTCTGACTTATGAAAATCCTTAGTCCTATGCAAGTAGAAACAAAGCTATGAACATCCAAGGTATAAAGCATATACTCCCATCTGTTGCAGTAGGTGGGGAAAAATACCGGAAACTGAATGCATTGATTAAGGGTCGACTTGGAAGCAACCTTGGGTAAGAAGGAGGGATTCATTCTCAAAGACACCATGTCCTTGTGAAAGGTCATCTAAGGAGGAGAAATAGAAAGAGCTTGCAATTCTGAAACCCTCCTGGCTGAAGTGATAGTGACCAGAAAGGCTGTCTTCCATGACAGAAACTTGAGATCACAGGAACTGGCAGGTTCAAAAGTTCTCCTAGTCAGAGACTCTAGAACCAATGTGAGGTCTCAAGAAGGCAAAGAGTCTTTAATTGGACGATGAAGTAGGAAGACCCCTTTCATAAATGCCTCACAAAGCCTAGATGAAAAGGTGGGCTCAGAGCTCTCATAAAAATTAGAAATCTCTACCAACTGAAGCTTAATAGTGCAAAAACTTACTCCCTCTTGGAAAAGGGAGGACAGGAACAAAAGTATATCGAGGACTGAGGCAGAAAAAAGATCTAGATTCCTGCTCCTGGCCCAGATGGAAAACCTTTTCCATTTACTGCCGTATATTTTCCTGGTAGAGGATTTTTGGGAGGCCAAAATGATACGTTTAATGGGGGACACTAGCCTGGACTGTTTAATTATCACTGGAACTGGAGAAACCATGCAGTTAGGTGAATGGTCTGAAGGTTTGGGAGAAGGAGTCCTGATGGGTGGGAAATCAGATCCTAATGGGGATCCAGAATCCATGGAGGATACTTCAGATGAGACCTGATGAAGAGAAACCATGGCTGATGAGGCCAGAAAGGGGCTATGAGAATCAGAGATGTCCTCTGGCACTGAGCTTTCTGCAAGACCTTGGGTATTAAGGGGACAGGAGGGTAAGTGTAAAGGAGACCCGGAGGACAGTCGTGGACTAGAGAATCCATTGGAGACTCCCTATGAGGGGGGATCAGGGTGAAATACCTGCTGCATTTGTGGCTGATCAGACAGGCAAAAAGGTCACAGCATGACTGACCCCAATAGTCGAAAATCTGCTTCGCCACTGAAGAATTGAGGGACAACTCGTGAAGACTCAAGACAGATTTGCTGAGCCTATAGGCAACACATTGGAATCCCCAGGTATGTGGGTTGCAATAAGGAGGCAGCTGGAGGACATAGTCCATTCCCACACTCTCATGGCCTCTCTGCACAATGGGTAAGAGCGTGTTCCCCCTTGTTTGTTGACATACCAGACGACTGATATCTTTGTCTGGACTGCAATCGTCCCTAGAGGAAACCAGTCCTGGACGGCTTGTAATGACAGAAGAACTGCCCTCATCTCTAGAATGTTTATATGCATCTTGGTCTCTATTGTGAACCATGTGCCTTGGACAGTCTTCCCCCAAAAATGCCCCCACCCCACAAGGGAGGTGACCATGGTCACGGTGGCCATGGGCAGAGTGAGAGAAAACAGCCTGCCTAAAGAGATATCCTGCAAATGAAGCCACCACTGAAGGTGATGTCAGCACACAGGCATCAAGTTTATGGTCACAGACAGAGGATGAAGAAGACCTGACCATTGGACCGCTAAGGTCCATTGCAAATCCTGCATATGGTACCTGGCCAGAGGGACAAGCAGATTGACCGAGGCCATGGAACCGAGAGCCCAAATAACTTAAAGAGCTGTGAGGCGAGGGAGGTCTAAAATCTGTTTGACCTGTTCCAGAATCAAGTGAATTCTGCACTGAGGCAAAGTTGCAGTCTCTGACATGGAGTCCAACTGAACCCCTATGGGCTCCAACCGTTGAGTGGGGATGAGATTGGATTTTGCCATGTTGGCAGTTACACCCAGCTGGGGGAAGAGGGTAAGAAGATACTGAGTCACCTGAGTCACTCGATGCCTCGAAGGTGCCATGAGGTGCTAATCGTCGAGATACAGAAAGACCTGGAACCCCTGCAAGTGCAGGTGAGCCGCTACCACTGCCACACATTTGGTAAATCCCTGGGGGGGGCTGTTGTGAGACCAAAGGATAGGGCTCTGAACTGATAATGATTGGCCCCTAGCTGGAAGTAAAGATGTCTCCTGGAATGCCTGTCTATCTTGATGTGATAATAGGCATCCTGGAGATCTAATGAGCACATCCAATCGTCCCTGCGTAACAGGGGCAGAATGGACTGAGCAGTGACCATCTGGAACTTTGACTTCTTAAATGAAAGGCTGAGCTCGCTGAGATCCAAAATAGGATGTAGGTCTCCCCCATCTGTTTTGGCACCAAAAAGGAAGTGAGAGTACGTTTTGGATCCTCTTTGTCCTGCTGTGACCTCTTGGATGGCTCTTTTTAGAAGAAGTTGTTGAACTTCTTTGAGGGCCAACTCCCTCTGAATGGGTGGAATGTCAGGGAGATAATTTTTAACTGGAGGGGTTCTGAAAAGGGAATGAAATAGCCCCTGAAAATGATAAGAATGATCCACTGATCAGAAGTGATTTTTGTCCAGGCTGGTGGGTGTAGGGAAATACAGCTCCCGACTGACTCCACGGCAGATCAGCTGGGCAGTGCTTCAGGAGCACTGAAAGAACTGCTCAGAGAAGGGTTCCCTGGAGCCCTGATTTTTGTGGACACCCCCCCCCCCGCCATGAAGGTGGCGGCAGCCATTGAAACCTCTCCCCCTGCCTATGGAAGAGGATTCGTCTAGAGAGTCCTGAAAGGGAGACTGCACCTTCCGGATCCACATCTTTCTGGTTCCCCACTGGGTCTCTGAGAAGGACGTCTGAGAGGCCGAAAGCTTGATTCCTACCACAGAAAGACTCTTCCCTCCTTCCTGCTCACTGTGAGTCAAAGTGTCCTTCACAGAAGGTCCAAAGAGAGTGGAACCATCGAAGGGAGCATTAGTAAACGACATCTTAAATAACCCGCACAAGTGTAGCCAAGCATGACGCCGCAAGGCAATGCCTGTGCCCACAGCTCATAGCTCCATAGCACCAGAGATTAGCCTCATCAAGGAATTTGCCAGAGAGGTCAGAGTGGCAAGCCTGTTAAACACCTGCTTGAGGTTCTCCACCGGCAAAAACTCTGCAAAGGAGATGGAGAACTCTTGAACCAAATCCCTCTGGAGGTGGATAAAATGTGCAAAACAGTTAGTTGCCCTCAGTCGAAAGGTAGCTGAGGTGTACACCCACTTCCCAAAACAGTCTACCACACGGGGCTCCCTGTTTGGGGGATGGACCGTGCAGCTTTGCTCTGCTAGCTCCTTCTTTGTGGCAGTGGCAACCACAACAGCATCAATTGGTACACCCTTGCTCCAGAATAAACGGTTCACAGGGGGGACTAAGGAATTTGTTGGCCCTCTTTGGAACAGGCTTCTCCGTGTCCGGTTCCTTCCAGGCCCTGCTGGCAATTAGATCCACTAACTTGTCAGCGCGGGGGGGGGGGGGTACCCAGGAGGTAGAAGGGCCCATCCTGAAGGCCTACAGAAATACGGACTCCTCCAAAGACGGGGGTTGGGTAGACCATTCACCCTTTTGTTTTAGGAGCTCAAGGATGTCTCCAAAGGAGAGATCATTAGGCAGAGATTTGGGGGACCCATCTCCTTCCTCAAGGTCCATATCCTCAGTGAGGGACTCCACAGGGGAGTTCAAGTACCTTCTATTACACTTTCTCTTATGATGAGCCTCCTCTGCTGGGGGCTCCAGGGAGGATTCGGAAGAAACAGGGATCTGGAAGTGGGCCCATCCCCCATGTCTTAGGGAGAAATCTCACTGAGAGGAGGAACATGCCCGGAAACCGCCCCCAACCCCCAGATGATACCGAAGTGCCGACAGGAATGGATTGGTCAGAAAAGATGGTACCAGACCCCCCCCCCACAGCGCCAGTGTCAACTGCCCCGGCACAGGGCTAACCCCAATCTGTGGGTGGAGGAAGAGAATAAACCAGGGACCCCGGGGGGTACTCTGCCTCGTCGGAATCTGTCTGCAAACTTCTGGGTCCCTGGAATCTGAACCCAAAGGCTTTGGATGAGGAGAACAAGAAGCTGGTGGAGAAGAGGCTTCCCTGGCCAGATGGGCAGGAGAAGACAGGAGACCCAACTTTACCTGGGTCTTGAGAAAAATCCTCATTATCCTGTCCATGTCTGAGGGCAAAAGGCTCCTAACTACCAACAATCCTGTCCATGTCTGACGGCAAAAGGCTCCTAACTACCAACAAAGCCCTAATGGCTAACAGAAGAAAAGGGGTGCCAAATCCCACACATACACACACACACACACACACACACACACACACACCTACACTAACTAATGTGGGAGGGGAGGATCTACTCTATAAAAATTGCAAACTAGATTATCCTTCACTAAAACACTACAAAACTACAAAAAAAATATAAGAAAGATTGACAACTCTGTACTTAACATCCACAGCCAGAGGAACGCGTCTGCACCATGAGCACGGCAAACAAGATCTTGGGTTAGAGAGCAACAGGGCATTATGAGAGAGAGAGGAGCCAGAGTCTTGTGGTGATGAGGGAAGACATGGATAAAATCAGATATAAACATTACAGCATCTAAAGAAAAAAAATGATAAGGTATTTGAGGTTTCAGAAGCTGGAGGACAGAAAAGACCTGCTATTAAGAGAACTGGAGCAGAGGTGTTGATGAGTTAGGTTAGGTTTAACCAAGAATATGGAACCACTTTACAAAAAGAGCAAAGAAAAAGTGCTTCACATTGAAAAGAATGTATACAGCAGAGATACAGTTTTCAGAGGAATTATAAAATTATATCACAGGAATACAAAGTTGAGATGATAAAAGTGTATTATAGATTAAGTAACATGACAAGACCAATTAGTTTATGACAAATATTTTTTATGAAAATTAAAACTGAAAATGCAGTAGTAGATGAGTGTTTCTGATGGCAAACAATAGCAAATTCTTAATTTTGGCACCATATTAGGCATAAACCCTGTTGCATCCTCAAAATTGCCTTGGTCAGCCACTGTAGTTTTCCAGCCCTGAAGGCCCAATCCGAACCCATAGGGTTAGGTGGCCTTAAGATGTTATTCACAACTTTTATGTATCAGAATGAGAACTAGGCTGGAAATCTGGTCCAGAAATCTGTTTCCTGGTGAGAAGAGAAAGGATGAACTGTGGGGGGTGGGGGGGTGGCCACTGCTAAAATAAGTAGAATCCTAAGGACAACAGACTCTTTCCTACATCCAGCTCTGAGGAGCCACAAACAGTGAGGTCTGACACAACTCCCCCACCTCCACCTACCAGAAGATCCAAAGGCCTCCTGAAGGGGGAATCACTGCGACCATAGGTGTCTGGGTCCCTGGTGCCTGGGTCACCCTTCTATACATAAGCAGAGCTGGTATACAATAACACTAAAAAGAATGCCTTATTTTATACCTTACTGTCCTAAATTCTGCTACTCAACTGTTCATTTTTCATTTAATATTAAATAACTATAACAGCAAAAATACTTCCATAACCTTCTGCTAGTACAGCAACTTTCATTTCCTAGGAAAAGTCCACAAAATATTACAGTTTCTGCTGGAATCAGAATGCCAAAATGAACATTTTTACGTTCATATCAGTATATTTTGATTTTAACTGAATATTCAAGATTTTACTTACCTCCTAAGGTCATTCCTGCTTCAAAGCATTTTCTGAGGCGACAGGATGGGCAATTTTTTCTTCGAATTTTATCAATGGTGCAGTCATTTCGGCTGGCACAAAGGTATTTTTGTTTACCTATATGTACACAATGTGGAGATATTTACTTTTATATGTCTCAATAGAAAAATCATATAATCATATTTAAGATATTTATATTTTTTATAATTCTCACAAAATTGTGAGATGTGCACTCCCCAACAGAAACATCTGGAAAAAAACTTGGTTTAGTGCAAACTCTTCTACTGTTTAATTACAAACCGCCACATTCGTTCACTGTTATACCTCTGTATTTAATTTGATCCCACATAAATACAAAACAGAACCATTACCATTTTAAGAAACAGCACTTTCACACTTCCTTGGGTCTTCCCTGAAACAACTGTGGGCCTTTCCAGGGTGGCTGGCCTTACTATCTGATATAAAAGAAAAAAAAAATCTGCTACCGGCTAGTTATCACCATCAGGAAATCAAATACTAAAAAGTCATAAGTCAGTTTTAATTTTGCCAGATTAAGTCATCACTATTCTGTAAACACAAATTAAAAGCCAAATACATTATTTTTTTTTTTGCCAACAGTTAAGCCATTTATTTGCCTTTGTCAAGGTTGATATTCACTGGATATCACTTTATTTTAATTTTTAGCAAGGCATGAGTGTTCAAGGAGTTAGACAGTTTGCTTAGTAAGGCGTAATAATGCCACATAAGAACTGGAGATAAGATCAGGCAATCGACTTGGTGTTTGTAACATGCAGGATTTAGATGCACCTTTACAGTGGTCGGGGAGGAGCAGTTGAATGTGGCATGTAGTAGTTAAAATTCCACTATAAAACTGGCACAGTACCACTTGCCAATTATAATAGATCATAGATCAGTCTGACTGGGCAGGAAATTCCTTTCCTATATGCCATGAAAATTGTATTCATTTATATCACTTGTCTGGCTTCAATATCAAAAGACCTGCTGATTCATGGAGTTTACCATAGGAAGGAACAACGTAAAACAATGACTGACTAAACATCTATCACTGAGTAAGTCCCTGTTCACCTAGGGGAAATAATCCAATTTAAATATGACCCACAGTAATCCAAGTCTTTTGTGGGAGACAGAGAAGGCAAGAACCTCTCTCTCTGTCCCCCTCACTCCCTCCCTCCCTCTCCATGGCAAATATTAAATAATGACACAAAAGTTAACACGTAGTTTTGCTGTGCATGGTACGAGATAATGAAATTGCTGAACCTTCATAGAGCAGCAATTCAAAGTTGCAGAGTTCAGCATTTTAATGCCTCATTTAAATCTGACCAATGAGACATGGACTCCATGTCATATTACTACAGAGTTCTAAAGGGTTCGTTCATGGGCATTGTTACAAATAATTAAAAAAAATAAAAACTACTCACCTAGTAACATTCATGGTCATTGTTACAATCAAATAATTAAAACAATAAAAACTTCTCACCCAGTAATATGCACAATCATGATAAATGGCTGACAAAAGCATTGCTACTACAGTGTGTGTGTGTGTCTTTCGGCTTTTTCCCGGTTAGGGGTCGCCACAGCGGAACTCCGGTCCGCTAATGATTGGCAGTAGAGTTTTACATGCTGGCTTGCCGGGCCTAACGCACAACCTTCAACGAAGGAACGCCCATTCACGCATGTCGTCACACAGTAGACGCTTTAACTGAGAATCGAACGGGCAACGTCTAACTGTGAGGCGACAACGCTACCGCAGCACCACCACCGCAGTTGCTACTACAGTAAGGAAACAAAATACTAACAGAGGGGAAATGATTTTAGAACATTTGCCAGTGGCAGCCTATTGTGTAGCCTTGTAATATTAACAGCAAATATAATTTAATAAATTATATTTATAAACATCTAGGAAGAATAAAAATATACTAAAGAATATAATGAAAGAAGCACACTGATGCTCAAATTGCTAACGCTCAATTTTTATACCACAAGTTTGATCTTTTTTTTATTCACTGTCCTGGCCTACTGACAGTGACAGTTTTAAATGAGTAACAAAGCAATTCATGAAGCTGAAATGTAATACTACTTTCTGGTACAGTCAGTGAAAACAGAGAAAGAAAACTAAGCACACAGATTCCTTCTTCATTTTGATAACTGGGTGGGACTACTAACAGGCACTGAGGTCTTTCATTACTATGACTTCTCAGAAAGATAACCTCCAAGCCACCAAAGCAAGGTACATTTAGCTACAGCTATAGATATCTGCAATTGTGCATGTGTATATATTTTAGAGATCAGAAACCCTGTTTTGATGTGCTGTATATTCTATGTATTACGGTACAAATTTGACAGTTGAAACAGAATCAGGGAAATATTGTAATAAAACTATTAAACAAATCACCTGGTGTAGTACTGCTTAAAAGCAAGGCCAGTAGCACCCAAGGGAAGAGATGTTTGGCTCATCGAGGAGAGGAGTTTTTTGTGATAAGTGATACTAAAGGAGTATCAGACCTTTGGATCTTTTCTAGGAATGCCAATACATTAAGGGTGGATTCTGACGGAGTACTAGGTCTGTGGATCTATTCTAGGAATGCCAGCAGACTTAATGTGGGTACCGAAGGAGTACTAGGTCTGTGGATCTATTCTAGGAATGTCAGTATAACTCCTTTCCCAAATAAACCATCTAGTTATTGCTATGATGTCTTCAGACCAGCTGCACTTTTAACTTCCTGTTGAAAAAGTACTTGAAAAGACTGCAGCCTCTCAACTACAGGATCACACTGAAGCATTTGGCCTTCTAACACGTGATCAGTATAGCCCAGAAAGGGCATGACACAGGTAAAGCACTTGTTTTCCTAACAGATGTTCTCTACAGGGCAAAAGATACTGGTAACCTTAATGGGATAAAATGTATTAACCTCATTAAGGTTTTTGGCCTAGTTGACCATCAACCACTTATCAAGGACTTTATGGCCTTAACAATATCTGTCTAATTTGGTTCAAGGACTATCTGCAATTCAGATTCTTTAAAATGTGTTTTTCACATACTCCTTCTTCCATTTTTAGGAGTTACTTATGGCTTAGTCCCAGGACCATTGGTATTTTCCATCTATATCAGCTCCCTCCCTTATCACCTCACTGGAAACCAACAGCATTATTTTATATGCTGATGACATTTTCATCTACGAATGTGATAAGTGTTCTAAACTAATTCATGAATCATTTAACTCTGCCTCAACCCATCTCTACCAGTTTTGGGAAGAAAGAAAATTTAATGTACATTGTAATAAAGCACAAGCTATGTTATGTGGCACACATAAGCACCTTAGCTAAAAAAGGAAGAATGGAACATAACGGGCCTTTATGTTAACCTTCTAAATGTAATTAAATATTTTAAAAATTGTGAAGTTTGGCTTGATCCTGTACTACCTTTACTGGTGCTAAGCCAGAATGTTGTGGAAAAAAAGAATTATGCTCAATAGACATAATAGCACTGATATTTTTTTTTAACAAAGGAAGGCAAACAGGTATGTTCTCTATATAAAAGCATTTGTGAATATTTAAAAAGGAAGGAAGAAAGGGCAATAATAAAGTGTTTCTTCCTATTCTGAAATAAACCAACACTGATGCAACAGTATTAGATGCTCGTTGCAACAAGGAATATAAATGTTTTAAACTGTAACAAGAATTACAAATAAGAAAACGCAATTAAACTGATACAAGGACTGCAGTAAAATAAAGCAAGTATGACTATAAAGTGACTCATTTAACCTAAAATGTTTGTTAAAATAAAAACATGATGGGATAAACAGAGGCACTGGATTATTTTAACTATTTTGCTGTGCAATAAAACAGGATCAATTGACAACAGGTCTAGCAAATCCTCTCTTGATTACTACAGAAGTAGCTTTTCTATGTACATTGCTGTTACACTTTTGGGGTATTAAATAGGGCAGCCTTTTACAGACAACACTGAGCAACAGAAATGTAATCTACTCCTTTTAATATCTGATTATACAAACAACATAAATTTCCTCCTCTTTACAGATTATATCATTTTAAAACCTTCCCAATTACAAACTTTTCAGAATTTGCACACATTTCTCAATTTCTAACAAAGTTTTATGTATCTAATATTGTATATTTGCATCCAGTTACTCATATATATTATGTGAAATTCACTGAACTGCACTCTGTCAGTCACTGCAGTTGTAACTTTAATTAGTCCCATCATATGTCATTTTTAACACTATTACAGTATATTACTTTCTTTACTGTAAGCTGTAATTTGAAAACAGATAACATTAAATACTGCATACTAATCTATTACATTATAAATAACATAAATCATAATAGTGCACTAGTTTTTGTAACACGTCATTGATACAAGCGATACATCTGTTTAGAAGCTCATATGATTGGCATAACAGGAAGACAATATAAGTTACTATTTCAGGGCTCATACATTATAGAAAATAAATGTGCATATTTTACTGTGTAAGACTTTCTATCACACAGGTGACATAACATTGGTTCTGTCTGCTTTCATCTGTCCTTTGTTTATAATCTAGTTATCTTAACATATTTTTACGCCTATGTCTGGTAGTAATCTATTATTTAGCATATTAGGTCAAGGTAATGGTACCCTTGCAGTAAACAGAATGTGTAACTCTGGGGTAAGACTCAGTTGTAGCAGATAAAAAAAAAGTTGCTAAAGTGATGTGAACACAGAGCCGTAACACTGAGCAATTACAGGAAGTCTAAATCTTTCACTTGTAGGTCACTGGTGAAGCCAAACTGACTGGCATTACAAAGAAAGGAAGTATTATTTTATTGTATCTGAAACTTTATATGTTTTAAACTGTAGGGCTGCAAAGACACTTCGGACTTTTCAGCCTGATCTACCTTGCAAAATATAGTCTATTATAAGACAGAACTGAAAAATGCAGTTTATTAATTAGTATTGCTAGTTGAATGTTTACAGAGTTAACTAGGCAAGCTCTTAACGCAAGTTATTTTACATACCCCTGGAGCTAAACCCATTTCCTTTATGTTAAGCATTACAAGATACCATGTTACTATGTCATTTACTATTTAGTCTAGCAGATTCTGTTCCTAGTACTTAAAACTTCAAAGAGCACATCATTGTATTCTTTAGGGAGACAAAAATATACAGGAACACAAAACAAAGACCCTGCACACCCTTTAGTTCTTTGAGTCTGGAACACACATTACCTAATATGTATTACCTTCCAGCTTGTCACACACTGTAGTTTATAAACTCTGTGTAACACTGTTAAATAAACAATACAGGTGCTATATTTGAAGAACAATACATATAATTTAATATATTCTCCTTCAATAACATAAGAGCAAATCAGCTTTTGACTTCTATGTTCTATCTTTTAACTTTGCAGTAAACTGAGCCATTTAGATAGTGATAACCTGTGTCACAAATATAACTTACTGAGAGGTATAAACATATAAATAAATAAATAAATGCTTCTCTCTCTCTCTCTCTCTCTCTCTCTCTTTGTATATGCATGCTCACGCACACACACACACACATACATATATATATATATATATATATATATATATATATATATATATATATAAAGCAAACCGATATGTGTGCTTAATAAATGAGCTCTCGTGAATATAAAATAGAGGATTATGATAGGGTTGCAGATCATAAATGGCTTACTATGTGTTTGAGGCAAGGATGTCAAGAAATTTACCTTGACAACTAAGTTCAGGAGTTGAATCTAGCTAGCCATGTCCAGAACACATATTAATGGTTATAATTGAGAACCCACTTCTAACGTCCCTCCTCTGGTCCAGCAATCAAGCAGCCTCAATCCTCACTACTGACACTGGTGAGGGATGTTCAGTTGGAACAAAAATACACACACACACACACACACACACACACACACACACACACACACACACACACACACACACACACCCACACAATTTCCAAATGCAGCACTCTGCACTAAGCATAATTTCCCTTAAGAGCACAAAGGGAACACACTCCCCTCCTGACCACAGCTGTAGAGTTCAGTCCTCAGCCGAGTGTTCCAAGCCAATTCCTCCACCACCTTCTCTGTGAAACCAGTGTTCTGTGTCCCTGCTCCAAGTAGCTGACGCACACACTTTGAGATTTGGTACACACAAACACACACACACACACACACACACACAAATCTGGAAAAGGCTGGCACAGATTTACTAGCTATGTCCTCTCTGCCCAGACTATAAGATGTATACTGCCACCAGAACATTTTAAAGTCAGCTACTCTAAGGCTCTTACAAGGGTACCCAAGTATAGTTGGGTCTATATTATAATCATGAAGGTTTAAAACTTCGAATCACTAAAGATCGAACTTTAGTGATCGAAGTCTTAAACCATCGAAACCAAAAAAATATATACTAAATTAAAAAATAAATAAATAGCTGCGCCCCCCCCACCCCACTTAAATATACCAACTCCGAGAACGCACTACATTGAAGTAAACGGAAATCTCTCCCTATGGAGATTTTCCATTTAAACGTTCGATGTAATGTGCTTTCGGTATTCTCATGTTGACAATATTGTATTCGATATTTTAATATAGACCCATTATAGTCATTAAAATTAATACTAATATAACTGGTAGTATTTGACCAATGCAGCAAGGCTTTCAGGAGTGGCCACAGTGTCACAAAATAAATATAAGTACTCTCAAATGTTAAAATATTCTCTAAAAGACCAGCCACAATGAAAAGTTTAAATATATTTAATAATAAATAATATAACAACATGAAAATACTAAATATATATTTACAGTAAACACTAGAGTTTTCTTCACATCAAATATTAAAAATAACACAGCTGGATAGATTCACACAGATACAGAAAAAAGTGTACTTAACTAATCTCATTGTATTTTCCTGACTGATCTAAAGAATTATTATTCCCTGGTTACTTACTAAAGCAAGGCAAGATGAAGTGGGTGAGTGATCTTTCTTTGGTAAGTTTCAAAAACACAATGGCCCGAAACTACTGTTTCATCTACAAATAAAACATCATTTCAGTACTGGATTACAGAATGGCTTGACATACATCTGGTCATCTGAACTCTGGTTCCCACACTACCCCCCTTACTAGAAACTGAATCAAAATTTAGCACATATGTGTCATAATACACACACACACACACACACACACACACACACACACACACACACACACACACACACACACACACACACACACACACACACACACAAAGCTTTGCTAAGATGCATTATAGCTATAAAATCATTTTAAAACTTCCACCCTTCCACAGTAGCAATTAGTTCACCTCTAAGGACAATATAGTAGGATTCCAAGTTATGGTTTTCACAAACATTTTGTCTCTGGCTACAATCAGAACTATAAGATACAATCTTTATGGCCTAAACCAGGTAATTTAATTTCAATTTTTTTTTTAAGTTAGCTGGACTGAGATGCACCTCCTCTCTTCCAGTATCCTCAATTACAATATATTCATTTCAACAATTACAATACAGTCTGGCATATAGGTGTACTTCTTTTCTATCCAGCAGGACCTACTGTTGATATATTTTTTTAACACAAGCAACTTTACACATACATTTTCAAATGCACAAATCAGTTTGATACACAAATGGCATATAATTCTTTACAAACGTCCAGCTAGCTCTGCTGGCATATGTTACATATGTACTGCCTTACTCTTCCTGGCATAGCTGGCAGTATCTCAAATTGTTACATCTCCAGCCCTTTGAAGACTCAAGCTAGTTTTTCAACTGACCATTGAGAAGTGTTGCTTGAGAGAAATGAGCCTGTTTGGGAATACATTAACCCATCCCCTGTCTTGAGAACCCATCTGCACTGGCATTGCTGACTCCACTACAGTGCTTTATTGTCATGTCACATGTCTGAAACCCTAGGATCCAACTTAATAATTTGGCATTTTGCTGGTTGGCTCGATGTAGCCATAGATCCCCCTCAGGCTCCTCCTGCCATCCACTGCAAATATTTAGCACTAGGGCCTGTCTATCACGGTAAGGCTTCATTATGTTAACATGGTAACATTTGTGCCCCTGCCTCCTGCCTAGCAGGTTTACCATGTAGTTAACATCACTGAACTTCCTTACCACTTCAAAGGGTCCCTCCCAAACTGCCTGAAGCTTATTACGTCTGACAGGGATGAGAACCATAACCAGCTGTTCCACAGCATACTTTTGGGCTTGAGCATTCCTGTCATACTAGACCTTTTTCTGCTGTTGGGCTCATCCCAGGTTCTCCTGGACCAAGCCGATGAGCTCTCTAAGCCCTGTCCTGAGGTTTAAGAAATATGCAACAACAGAGTCCTACTCCTTGCGGGATTCACATTCATCCTCCCACTCATTACAAATCAAATCTAAAGGCCCCCTCACCCTATGCTCATACAGCAACTCACAGGGTGATAAATCAGTGGATTCCTAGGATACCTCTCTGTATGCAAACAGCAGACGGGGCAAATATTTGTCCCATTCTCTCTCAGACTGGTCTGGATGTGCCTGTAGCATGGTCTTTAGTGTAGAGTTTAACCTCTTAGTCTGAGGGTGGTAGAGGGTGGTCTTTAGGTACTTCACCCCAGAGCGCTCCCACAGAAAAGCCAGCAGGTCTGAACATGAAATTGGCACCTCTGTCAGTCAGGATTTATCTCGGGAAACCTTCCCTGCTGAAAATCTCTAACAAAGCATTTGCCACCTTCTCTGCCTCGATAGAGAACACAACCTCCACCTCAAGGTATATAGCAGAATAATCTACTACCACCAGGATGTACTTTCTCCCTGTGGAACTTGGGGTACTCAGGGGCCCGACAACAGCTACAGCTACCCTCTGAAATAGCTTCTCAAACACAGGCAAAGGCATCAAAGGAGCTTTGACCTTGTCTGCTGCCATCCCTATTTTTTGGCACTGCTCACAGGTCTTGCAGTACCTTGTTACATCCCTTGCAATCCCAGGCCAATAAAAGTTTTGCATAATATGTCTCTTGGTATGCCTCATGCCCATATGACCTGTAAAAGGAATGCCATGGGCCATGGCTAGAAGTGCCAAATGGTAGGTTCTAGGCACTACCAACTCCTGTATTACCTCACCCTCACGTCCTCCCTCAAGGGTCCATGCTCTATACAGTAATTCTTTGTTCCAGTGTACAAACTCACCTTTTCTTTGAGGATCAGATGCCTCCCTAGCTACCTCACTCAAGCCTCTTAGTGTAGGGTCCAAGATCTGAGCCTGTCTCAACTCTACTTTTCTGACACTTCCCAGCTCTCCTTCCACAGGAAGTATTGTATCCTCTGGCAGCGGTGCCTCACTGTCAGCCTGGGTACTACCTCACCTTATCCAAGGGAACATCAGTACCTACCAGCAGCTGTGGCTCATCTTCAGGCTCACTGCTCAGGGTAGCTCCCTCCTGAAATAGCCATCTCACCAACTCTGGCATCAGGTGTGGGGGTCTGTCTGGGTCTCCCCAGGCTACCAGCCCCACATGTAAGTGCATGCACACAGGGTACTGCATTATCAAAATCATTCCCTATCAAGACATCTGCAGGGATATCCTCAAACACACCTATTTGCTAGCTTCTTTGTCCACCCTTCTAGTCAAAGGGAACCCAGGCCAAAGGCATTTAGAATAGGGTCCCTCCTAAAACTCTTGACTGGAGTGGACTTCCCAAGCAAGTACTGCTCCTCTTTAACCTCTGCAGGCTTCACAATGGTTATGTCAGAGGCTATGTTTCTCTTAGCAGTGGCCTGTTTTCCATCCACTAAGAGAGGATATAAACTCTCGTGACAGTCTGGTACCCCTGTTGGCTCCAGACAACTTACCACTGGCATACTATTATTCTCCCTTGCTGGCTTCACCACCTTTTGTTCCCCATCTTGCTTCTGTGGATATCTATATGCTACATGGCCCCAACAGTTACAGTTAAAACATCTAATCCTTGACCCTGGCCATGTATCTGAAGTAGCGGCTTCCTCTGTTACTAGTGGATTTTGTTGGGGTGGTTTAGGCTGCCCACCATAGGTTCTTGGGTATCTCTTTCTTGTGCAGTGATGCCCTGCTTGCAAAGCAGAGATCCCCCTCCCAAGCTCATCTGTAGAGTTGCACTCCCAGTCTGTCAACTAGATTTTCATGTCCTCAGGCAAAGTGTTAAGGGCTTGTTCCCTCACCAAAAGGTCTGCTAGCCTTTCAAAAGTGGTGATCTGACACCCACTCACCCACCTATGAAAACAAGTGGTTAACTCAGCAGTATAATCACAAACACTTTCATCTGCCTTGCGTCTCTGCTCACAAAACTTTTTTCTGCAAGCTTCAGGTGTTAACTTAAAACATTCCAATAAACATTGTTTTACTATACCATAGTTTAACTAATTTAGAAACAGCAATTACAGCTTTACAGTGGAGTAAGGGGGTCAGGAATCGTACCCAGAACCCTTAGTCAATATTATATTGTTTACATACTTTTTCAAATATATGGATAAAACTGTCAAAATTATCACCATCTGTAAACTGTGCAAGAAATTTACTGACCTTTATTACTTCTGGGATTATTCAGTTAATCCCTTCCCCATTACCTCCAAGATGCTGACAAAGAGTCAGCATCTCCCTCTCATGTTGACACTGCTTCTCATTTTCTTCAGCTTCCAAAGCCTCAGTCTGTCATTTTGTTTGGCCTCCAAATGCACAAGTCTCCCTGCCGATTCTAATCCTATCTGTTTTGCCTGACGCACTCTCCGCTGATTGTAATTCTAAGCGTTTGGCCTCCATTTCAAGTCTCTAACTCCAAATGGGTTTTTAAGTCCTCTAAGGTAAAGGTGGACTGTCCTGTTTCTGGGGGCTGCAAATCCCCATCACCAGACTGGTTATCCTCCTGGTTGTTGGTCTGGGCTACAGCTGTGACTAAGGCTGAAATAATTTCCTCTTTAGTCAGGCTGGCATGCACCAGTTCTTTGGCTTCACACACCTTGGCCAACTGGTTCTTTGTCAGCTTGCCATAATCCTCTGCTGACATATTTTCCTGCTTTCCCTGACTAAACTAACAAAAAATAAATAAAACAGTTGTGAAAATGAAACTCTGTTTACCTTGTGGCTGCAAAGAGTACACACATCTTCAGTGATAACAGTCTATAGGCTACAGAAGTTTAATTAATATCCACACCACTGATCACCAATATTTGACGTCACTCCTCGGGGTGGGCCAGTAATCAAGGAGCCTCAATCCTCACTATTGACACCAGAGAGGCATGTTCACTTGGAACACAAATAGTTACACACAGTATTTCCAGATACAGCTCTCTGCACCAAGCACAAATTCCCTTAAGAGCACACAGGGAACACACTTCATTCCTGGGGTGGGGTCCCCTCTCTCTCACCATGCCCTAAATAAGACTCCACGCTTACCCCAGCTGTAGAGTTGAGTACTCAGCCAAGTGTTCCAAGCTATGTCCTCCAACACCCTCCCTGTGAAACCAGTGTTCTGTGTCCTGGTTGCAAATAGCTGACACACACACACACACACACACACACACACACACACACACACACACACACACACACACACACATGCCCGGGAAAGGCTGACACAGATTTACCAGCTATGCCCCCTCTGGCCAGACCATAAGGTAGATACTGCCACTAGAACATTCCAAAGCCAGCTACACTAAGGCTCTTACAACGGTATCCAATTACTCATATTAAAATTAATACTAATACAACTGGTAGTGTTTGACCAGTGCAGCAAGGCTTTCAGAAATGGCCGAAGTGTCACCAAATAAATATAAGTCCTCTCAAAGGTTAAAATATTCTTTAAAAGACCAGCCATAATGAAAAGTTTAATATGTTTAATAATAAATAATAAAGCAACACAAAATACTAAATATCTGTTTACTATAAACACCAGAGTTTCAATCACAGGAAAAATTAAAAATAACACTGATGAAGAGATTCACACAGGTTCAGAAAAACAGTACTTAACTAATCTCACTGTATTTTCCTCACTGATCTAAAGAATTATTATTCTCTGGTTACTTACTAAAGCAAGGCAAGATGAAGTGGGTGAGTGATCCTCATTTGTCAAGTTTTAAAAATGGTTTACTATCACATGTTCGACAATACTGTGACCGAAAGTGCATATATCCGA
Organism: Protopterus annectens; assembly: GCF_019279795.1. Classification (NCBI taxonomy): domain Eukaryota; kingdom Metazoa; phylum Chordata; order Ceratodontiformes; family Protopteridae; genus Protopterus; species Protopterus annectens. The sequence goes on from NC_056749.1 coordinate 350,600,883, forward strand.
AGAAAATATTCAGAAATCACAACACCGACCACAATAAATGCCGACCTGAGCATTTCAGTGAAGTCGAATGTCCAACATTTCAACTTCTCTGAAATTCTCTTAGCTGCTAAACATATTTTAACATCTTTTTCAGGGGGGCAAGCCCCCCTGCGCCCCCACACCCCCCTACTTATATATACAAACTCTGAGATCACACTACACTGAGAAAAGGGTACATTTCCCAATCCCCACTATAGTGCGATCTGCACTACACTGTCAAACCTTGCTATAGTGGCTGTTTGCTATTGTAAGGTTCGACAATATAGTACTCGCACTAATGGTTCTGCTACCTGATTTACACACATACATTGATCGCACACAGTGCAATCGACTATGTGATTGTAAACCTTCAAAAACAGACTTCCCCAAGACTTCTGTCTCATCTAGTATTAAAGCATCATTTCACTGCTGGATTACAGAATGACAACACATATGTCTGGTCATCTGACTTCTGGTTCGCACACTACCCCGTTTACTAGAAAACTAACCAGAATCTAGCACATATGTGTCATAATGCACACACATTTGCTAAGATATGTTAAGGAATCTGGAAGCTATAAAATAATTTCATAAACTTCCACCCTTTTTGCTTCCCTTCCAGGGTAGCAATTTGTTCACCTCTAAGGACAATACAGTAGGATTCCTAGTCCTGGTTTTCACAGATATTTTGTCTCTAGCAGCAATCAGAACTGTAAGATACAATCTTTATGGCCTAAACCAGGTAGTTTAATTTCAAACTATTTTTCAAAGTTAGCTGGACTGAGATTAACCTCTTCTCTTCCAGCACCCTCTGTTACAAAATATTCATTTCAACAATTACAATACAGTCTAACTTACAGGTGTATTTCTTTTCTGCCCATCAGGACCCATTGCTGGTACTTTTTTAAATACAAGCAACTTTACAAATACATTTTTAACACAAGCACCTGTAAAAATCAGTTTGACATAAAAATGACATATAATTCTTTACAAAATTCCAGCTAGCTATGCTGGCATATATTACACATGTACTGCCCTATTCCTCCTGGCGTAACTGGCACTACCTCACATCGTCACATCATCATACTTCTTTGTAGTGCATGGAGCTTCATCTGCTCCATGTACTACTAGTTACAAGGAAAAAAGGTGTTAAGTGTTTTGACGGCTTTCAAAGCCATAAAGCACTTAGCGAGTGCTGCAAGAAAGACAGTGTAACAGTCTCTTGTGTTTACACTCACCTTGCCATGTCTCTCAACTGTCCAGATTTTTGCAGAATTTCCATGTTTTTGCCACATATGTTTGGTCTGCTCCTCATAAAATCTTTGGTTTTTGGACAAATATTCTAGGACTGAAGTCACTAAATAATGACACACATTTGAGTTTCAGACTTCATATTCTTCAGCAAATGCAGCAAACACACTTCCTGTTATTCTAGCTAATTCCTAAAGTTATAAAAGGAAGTCAGGGACACATACTGACTTTTTCCCTTGTTCTCAGTATGGGGAGCAGGTAGAAACAATTCTGCCCTCTACTGTGCACTATCTTTTCTGGTTAATACAGGCAGATTTGACTGCCTAGTGTGAGACCCAAGCTTGACAAGTAAAGCAGGGGGTGTTTAACATTTGTTAAGATCAGGTTTTGCGCTATAGTAGCGCTTAACTAATTTATCTTTTTCCACATATCAGAGCTTGACCACTGCTATGTCTCCTACACGGTTCTGTGGATCATTCTTAATCTTTCTTACGATTACCACATCACACTTATAACAGCTCATTTACCTTAACAATATGCAGATGTTTTCCTTGTGATATTTTACATTGTCTTTTGCAATGTATATTTAGCTTTTATGGTGATCTGGGCCACTGAAGCGTAACAAAACTTAATGTGAAATACTAACTGGTTGTCCTAATTACTGAAGGGTTATTTGTTTTCTTATGACATCACTGTTTCTTTTCTTTTGGAAAGTATACAACTCTATCAACACCACATTAGTTAGAGATGCCTGCCATTAAGGGCGCTTTTGTTTCTACAGTGTTGCTTATTTTTACAGTATTAGGGAACTTTACCGGAAGCATTTTAGAAGTATGAGACTTTGAAACAGCAATTTTTTTTTTAAGTATGTATGTGGGAATGTCTTACAAATTGAAGCAATATTACTTTACACTTTCTGTAACTGTTGCATTAAAACACTAAAATCAAAACTATTTAACACATTTTCCCCATTTGTTGTTGATTATAATAATAATGTAATTTTATATGTTCTTGCTTCAGATAGTTGCAGTAATATATCCAGAAAATGCTGGCATTTAGTAAACACAAACACTGGATGGCTTCATATATTTCTCTCCCTCTCTCTCTCTCTCTCCCTATATACATATATATATATATATATATTTACATTTAAATGCCTTACAACTTTCAGTCAGTGTAATTTAGTTTTTGACTCCCTTACTCCAAGCAACATGTACTACTCAACATTCCAGCCCTTTTACCTCACAGACAAATTGTCAGACTGCCTTATTACACTGACCTTGTGCACTCCATTTTACTGTTTAACCCAACCAGCAGTTATGAAAGGTGCCAAGCAGTAAGAACATATTTTACAGCTAGGGCCCTGAAAGAAATTTCTGGCATGGCTGTAGCAAAAGGAGGGCATGCCTGCTGCCAAAGCAAAAGTCTGGTGACTGAGACTGAAACTGGTCAGAACTGATCAATGCTCTACCCCAGTAAACAAATTCAAATAAATAAATAAATGAATACATATCTTAAAAGTAGCAAAGACTCACATTTTTGTTTCATTACTGGCAACGGAAGGAGGGTTCACCATGTATTGCAATCAACTATCCTGATTTGCTTCCAATTAAAAATTACCTTTCTTGTTGAAATCTTTACTTTTAAATTCCTTTGTATGACTCACTGCAAAACATCACTAATTCTGCCATGTTCCCTTGTTCCTCTGAAACATTTCTCAGAGCATTCAAAGCATTTATTTTTATTTACTCTTTTTATCAGTTTCTTTTACTGGGTGAGCGGGGTGATCATCAGACCATTTTCAGCCAATACACACATCTTATTCACCATGCCTTTATCAGTGACACAATAAATAGCTATAAAATAGAATACTCCATTTTTGGCAAAAAAAGTGTTTTCTCAAAGTGCAAGTTTGGTATCTCGTTCACAGCTTTAACTCTTGGAGTCCCTTGTCTATCATTGTTTCAGTATGGCAAGTGAAAGACAGTTAAAACTCTTGGATTAAGCCAAAGTGTTCTTGACAGTGACCTGGCAACTCTACAGTTTAAAGGTTTCTTTATTTTCAAAGATTGTCATCTGCTACTTTTTAAGGTGACCCAACTGTCATCACAGTTGATTCTCCAGCAGTGACAAGTGGAAAAGCCGGACTATAACTCCTGTTGCAGATTCTTAGATGAAGAACCCGAGTTACCTAACAGCATATCATCTGCATACATTGTTGTATTAACAGTGGGTAAACCTTGTTACAGATTATTAGTAAATAGGATCAAGTCTCAGACCTAATCTGTGCTTTGCAACACATGTAATAAGGAGGCTGGCATATGACAGTGAATTTCCTGAATTAAATGTGAGGACAAAGCTTTGAAACCAAGAAATGACATATTTGCCAAAATAGCTTTTTTTTCTAATTTCTGTAAAACTAGGATATGGTCTAATGATACAAAAGTATGACTCATACCTATTTTACATTATTAACAGGTAGATATGTCTATAAAGATCCTGCCGGTTACTAACCTGTTATTCAAGTTATTGTAACCCATGAACACATAGATGACTGACACTATACTCAAGCCGTTCTAAAAGCAGTGTTGAGCATCTATTAAAATACCCCATTTGTTTATGTGGTCTGTAATCTGAGAATGTATTACTTTCTCAAGTATCTTTAGTACAGCGGTATAGACAAGTAATGGATCTGTAGACTTGTGGGGTGGAGAGAGATGGTACTTAAACCAAAGGGGCGATTACTGCATGTTTAAAATGTGGCATTAACTATTCCTGATGTGAGGGACAGGTTGACGATACTAAGTGAAGCATTCTGCCATCGGTGCAGCTGACATCTTAAGGACAGCTGGGTACAGTCCAGACTCCAGAGAGATTTGAGCTTTTTTTTTTCAATTTTTTAAGACACCGTTGGACTTTTTATGTGGAAAGCTGGAAAGTAATGTGCTCTCTTAAAGTACTGTTCTTGCTCTGTGACTGTAACATGGGTATTAGAATGGCTTAAACTTGTCGGCTCAGTACAATAAATCGCTCTGGACATGATGAATCTTTTACATTCATTTGTGAAGACGTTGCTAGGTATTGCGAAATTATAGTATCAACTGTCATTTGCTTTGTCTGTTTTCAGTGGCTTTTCATGCACGAGAATTTTGGAAAGGCAAGTGTTGCAGTTTATTTCTGAAGAATTGTTTTTATTGCAGTTCAATAGTTTACCTTCTTTTTTAAGTATATGTGGTGAGGTTGTTGTTAAGGGGATCTCTCTCTCTCCATTTTTTCATCTGAATCTTTTGCTATGATACTTAGCATCCTTCATTATACACTAAATTGTAGTGGCAGTGCTTTCTCTTCTCCGGAATGTACTCCAATGTGCAGTTTGACTACTCCCATCCATCGATTACTTTAAAGAAACACTTTGATTAGAGCTACAACAGTGAACTAACTGCAAATGGAGAACTTTGTTACTCAGCAGTTCTACATCATATTTGCTTTACATTACATGGCATTATTTGTCTGTTCCCATGTCTGAGAGTTATACTTTGTTTCAATTAAATTACTTTTATATATAGTCAATTCTTAGTTATTTTCTTTGGACTTCATGTTTCATTTGTTCTGTGGAGAGTTGCTTATTACTGCTGTTTCATCATACTCTATATATTTTTGAATGAATATGCTTTTCTTTTAACATAATGTCATGACTATAAAGGACTCTACAGGTGCAGTTCAAACTACCTACATAAGCAACAAAACAATCAAATAATACAGTGAACAGAAAGTTCACGCAATACATATATACATGCGTGTGTGTGTATATATATATATATATATATATATATATATGGGTCTACTTCATTTCATTGAAAACTCATTTCACTGAAACTCATTTAACTGAAAACATATTTCACTGAAACTCAGTTACCTTTCAGCTAAATTTCAGTCAAATGAGTTTTTAGTGAAGTGAGCTTTGAGTGAATTGTGCAAGTTCCTTTTGGGAAAATAAATATATATATATATATGGATCTACCTGATAACACCGACAACAAAATAACCAACACGAAAAAAAGACAAAAAAAGAAAGTTCAAAAACACGAAACTTCACATGCCCGACAATCAACAAAACAAATACCTTTCCTGAAAAACACACACACAACACAAGCACACCAAAAACCTTACAAACCTACACTAAACCTTACATACACAACTATCTATGCACTAACCTTAACCCAAACTCTAACCCTAAGGTCCGTCACTACTGCACACTTACCTTACCCGTACCCTAACCCTAACTCAATGCCAAAAGGTAAAACGCTGCTACCTGATGGTCCACCTTCGTAAAAAGTGTGAAGTATAACTTGATAAAGACTATAGCGGACCACCACGAAAAACAAAAATATTTTTAATATAAAGACAAGATAAGCGATTTCGCGTACATCACAGGTACGCTTCATCAGATCTCAATTAACCAAGCAAAAGCTGACATTATATACATTATTATTAATTGAAAACACTCAGAAGCAAGTAATTAATTAATTAATCAAGTGATTAGGAGTTATGCCCCAAGTTCCTACAATGTATATATACTCGCATAATAGCATTTCATGTAATACAGCCCAGAACCCAAAAATCAATTCATGAAAATGCTCAAACTAAATGTATTCAAAATGAATACTGACAATAATCATAATAATAATAAAAAATAATAAATAAAATAAATATTTTATGAATGACATAATTCTATCTACATATATACATAAATACCTGAATATATTACTTTGCTATAGATAGCATGTATAAATCTAATTGTATATATATATATATATACATATATACATATATATATATATATATATATATATAAATATATATGTATATATATATATATATATAGTGCCTGCATAAAATCAATGTATAAAAACATAAATGGTATAACAAAAATATTAACTAAATAAAATTCCTGAATACTCTAAAAAAGGTGCTACCACTTATTTCTGTTATGCGTGCTTCCAGACATAACAGACAGAAAATCGTTGCAGTTGATTTCACATTGAGCAGTGAAAGCGTAAAGATCTCTGAGTCATGCATTTCCTTTTGATACTTATTTTTATTTTTTTGGAAGTTGTGAATATTTCATGCTACCTGTTTTGTGTATGTGTACATGCGCGTGTACCTACACACACACACACACACACACACACATAGAGAGAAGATTCTGCATTTATTATGGAAGCATATACTGGAAATTTTAGTAAACAGTCTCTGATTTTTAAATATGGCCAGAGTTTCTTGTTTTCTCACATCAATGACAAGCATTTCCATACAGCAGTAACTAGACTGGAAAATGCTCTTTTACTTTGGCTGTTTTAAAACAGGGACTATCAAGGGTGATGACTTCATCATGTGTGTCTCTAAAGGACTACATTTGCTGTCTGATGAGAAGCTGTGAGTAGTAAGCAGTTGTTCATCATACTGATCACTGCTTCAGTAGCTTTATCTATATGGGTTATATCCTGCCAAGAATATAACAGTCTGCCAGCTTCCAAACCTTCAGGACACCTTCCATGTGCTCATGCTGTCAGGCAGCTCAAGCTGAGCTGACTAAAAGAAGTCTGAGAACTAAGCTCTTTATAGCTTTGCTGCGACTGAAGAGTATGCTGCTCTGAGGCTTTTGAGGATCGACAGTTTGCTTGTGCTGTTCTTTTACTGGGTATACAAGTTCCTTTTGGGAAAAAAAAGCTACCATTTAATATTTTTCCTTATTAATTACATTTCCTTTTCATGAAAGTTATTTTAAAGCTAGGAGTTATGATTTAACAGACTGTCATGAGACTGTGCTGTACTTTTAAACAGATGCACTCTTTTTCTGTCAGTTTAAAAGTTGTTTAAAGTAAATGAAAACAATTTTTTCTGTGGAGAAATTGTGTTTATTTTACTTTGTGGGGCTGGCAAAGTGTTTCAAAGTGCTTTTTACTGTGTTTGGAAAACCTGACTTTTAAAGACTTTTTTTAACCAACATTTGCTGCTTGTTTTCCCCAGAAAAGGGACACCATTTTCAGCTTGATTGTGCAGCAAACTGTCAGTCCCATGGTTGGTTCTTCTTCCAGCCACAAAAAGAAAAAGTTAACCACATGACCTTTGCCACCCCTTTGCCACCACAGTAGGCTAGCAAAAATGGGTGATTCTGCAGTACCTGTATCTTGTACCTCAGACCACTCATTCTGTACCTTGAATCCCTCTAGTATAGCATCTACAGCCACTATGGACCAGGGGTTAAACACATCCTTTGCGGCTGTTTTGGTCCTCTCAGTAGCTAAGGGAGAAGCACTCTTTGTCATTTCTAGGACAGTAAACATGAAAGGCTTCCCTGTTTTGTCAGAATGCTGTGGCCATCACTGGGGAAGCTGCTGCTGCTGCCATTATTAACACTGTTGGCCCCATTTTCTCTTTCATAAAGAAGCAGAAAATCAAGCATGTATCTACTACTACACAAATTCCCTTAGACAGGAGTAGTTTGCTGGGTCCGGCTCAGGGCTTAATTTAAGCCGTTGACCCTTCTTTAAAGGCAGTTTCTGTAAAAGAAAGATGGATACTTCCTTCAAGGTTCTGAATCCAGACAGGAAGATGAAGGGACAAATACCGGGTTTTCTTCTCTGATTTCTGATTGAAAAAATAGATAATTTTCTGATTCTCCTTGTGGGGGATTCTCTTTCTCTGAGAGTACTTCCAGAATGTTCCAATGTTTTCTGGGAAAACACTGAGGTTTCTCAGTCTCTCAGAAAATACCATGAGCTGTTACAGAAGGAATTCCTAGAACCTACACATATTCCTCCACTTTTGTCTGCCTTGGGCATGTGTGTTTTATTGCCTGCAATTTTCCTGATAGTTTATCAGCTGCTCCTAAAAAGGCAGCTAGAATGTATAAATTTCATCAGTATTTTAACTTTTTACACACTCTTCCCAAACCTGATCCAGCAGCTGTAGCCTTAGTTTTCCCTGCTGCCAAACACTTTGTTAATTCTAATCCTACTACTTCTGATATGGATGGAAAGATTGTTGACTGAAAAAAAGTGTGAGCTTCTCCAACTCTGTTCTTCAGAATCTTGAACTGTCATGCTCATATGTTAAGGTTTATCTTGATTAATTGTGAAAGTATGAAGAGTGTTCCGTCTGAAGTTTCTTCTTGTGAGGAAATTCGAAGTTATGTACTTACCATAACTTGGCATCTGTGTTGTCCATTTTTGTTCTTACTCACAAATGGGTCTCGGATCCATTTTGGCCACATCTACAAGACTTTGGATCCAAATCTCAAGTTCCTTCCTCTACCCATAATGCTGTATTCCTTCCTCAACTCCTTAGATCAAGTTTGCTTCCCTACCCCTATTGAACTATGGAAGCAGAACAGAGATAAGAAAGTCTGAGGCTCAAACCAGGAACAGGATGGTTCCCAAATCAACCAAAAACCTTCCAGGAGTGACAAGGATGGGAGATGACTGGGAAGGAAGGTGAGGAAGAATGAAAATGGACAACACAGATGTCAAGTTATGGTAGGTACATAACTTCTGAATCCAATGTTGTCCTTTTCATTCTTCCTCACAAATGGATCAGAGTCCCCAGCTACATAACTCTCAGGAGGCCCTCAAGGAAGGGCATTACAGAGGACTGTCGAACCAAAGGAAGCTCTGCTTCTGGAAACAATGTCTAATTTGTAATGCATAATAAAGGTATGTGTTCTGGACCAAGTGGCTGCAGCACAGATGTCATCAATGGAAGTTCATGAGGAAAAGGCATAAGAAGTAGCCATAGATCTAGTGGAGTGAGCTCTAGGAGGCAACTCCAAACCTTTTTGAGAATACATAAGTGAAATACAATCACAGATCCATTTGGCTAGAGTAATTTGGAAGCTGCTTGACCCAAACAGCTAGAGGAATAGGAACAAATACCTGATCAGATTTCCTGTACTGTTTAGTTCTGTGGAGATAAAAATGTAATTGTCTGAGAAAATCAAAAAGGTGCAGCATATATTCACCTTTATTAGTAAAATCTGGAAAGAAAACTGGTAATTGAATGGGCTGGTTTATGTTATCCTCAGTAGCCACCTTTGGCAGAAATTAAGTATTAATTTGAAGAGACACCCTATTGTTATGGAAAATTATATAAGGAGGCATGGCTGATATGGCCTGGAGCTCAGAATTTTTTCGTGCTAAAGTGATAGCTACTAAAAATATCATCTTCCCAGAAAGAAACTTCACATCGCAATTGTTAGCTGGTTCAAAGGCTTTCTGAGTTAACACTTGAAGGACCACTGTCAAATCCCAAGGAGGAGAGGGATCTTTTATTGGAGGTCTAAGGAGGAAAACTCCCTTCATGAAAGCATTACACAACCTGGAAGATGCCAGTGATTGACTCATTCCCCGCATGGAAGTAGGATATTGTTGCCAACTGGAGTTTAATAGCAGAAAAGCTAGCCTTTTCATTAAAAAGAGTAGAGATAAAGTGGAGAATGGCTGAGGTAAAGGCTGAAAAGGGATTAGTATTCTGATTAGAAGCCCAAACAGAAAATCGCTTCCATTTGCGTCTGTAAACTCTCTTGTTGGATGCCTTTTGAGAAGCTAAGATAATGTGACGGAATGGGGAAGCTAGCCTGGACCGTCTGACTATTACTGGAAGTGGAGAAACAATGCAGTCACTTTGAGAGACAGTAGAGATGCCAAGTTATGGTAAGTACAGAACTTCTAAATCTGATGTTGGCCTTTTCATTCTTCCTTACAAATGGGTCAGAGTCCCACGCTACGAAACTCTCGAGAGGCCCTCAAGAAAGGACATTCTAGAGCACTATCGAACAAAAGGAAATTGGATTCCTGATGGGTGAGATAGGAGATTCCAAGTGGGATCCAATACCCATGGAGGATATTTCAAGTGAGACCAGAGAAAGGAGAACCAAACCTGTTGAGGCCAGAAGGGAGCAATGAGGATGACTGGGCTCTTCAACCTTCTTGCTTTCTGTATGAATTTCGGGATCAAGGGAAGAGGGGGATAGGCATATAGGTGACCCGGGGCCAGTTGTGGATTAAAGCATCCTTGGTGGCTCCCCAGAAGGGGGGATTCAGACTGAAGTACTTGCTTCACTTGTTGTTGAGGGCAGAGGAAAATAGGTTGGACCAAGGCTGATCCCAGCCCAAACAGTTTGATTGAAAGACCACTCATGAGGAATCAAAATAGACCTGCTGAGTTTGTCTGCCAATGCAGTGGTTTTCCCCAGTATGTTTGCTGCAATAAGAAAGCAGTCCAAAGAGATTGCCCATTCCCAGACCCTCTTGGCCTCTGTGTATAACGGGTAGGAATGGGTTCCGCCTTGGTTGTTGTTGTACCAGATGACTGACATGTTGTCTGTATGGACTGCAATAGTCCCTAGAGGGATAACATCCTGAAAGGCTTGCAACATTCGAAGGACTGGCCTCATCTCTAAGACACTGATATGCAACTTGGTCTCTGAGGGGGACCACATGCCTTGGACCATCTTTCCCAAAAAATGCCCCCTCCCAGCCCAGTTGGGAAGCGTCCATGGTCAATGTGGTTACTGGGGAAGGAAGAGAAATTGGTCTACGTAGGAAAAAGGTCATCTGACTGGATCCAACAGTGAACATGACGTTTGCAAACTGGAGTGAGTTTTATGAGAAATGATACAGGCTGATAAAGAATAGACCACTGAACTGCCAATGTCCATTGAAGAATTCACATAAAGAATCTTGCCAGAGGAACTAGAAGAATGTCAGCTGACCAAGAGCTTGTAACACTAGTTTTGCTGGAGGGGACGGAAGAGACAGTATGTCCGCACCTGAATTCTCAATGACGTGATGTGATGAAGAGGTTATGACGGCACTTGAGTCATCATATCCAGTTGAGTTCCTATAAATTCCAGGTTCTGTATAGGAATTTGCTTCAATTTTGCAAAGCTGAGTGTAATGCCCAGGGAGTTGGAGATCTGAAGCAAGTAACCCTTGGCTTGTAGAAGTTGATGCCTAGTTGAGGTGGTGAGGAGCCAGTCATCAAGATAGGGAAACACCTGGAATCCTCACAGCTTCAAGTGAGCTGCCATGACTACCATGCATTTGGTGAACACCCTAGGGGTGGTGGTGAGTCCAAAGGGTAATGGTCTGAAATGGTAGTGAATGGCTCCCACCCAAAAGCATAGGTGTCTCTTGAAACACTTGTCTATTTTGACATGATAGTACACATCCCGGAGAGCTATGGAACACATCAAATTGTCCTTTGTCCTTGCACAGAAGAGCCATGATGGACTGAACTGTAACCATTTGGAACTTCGACTTCTTTACGTACCGATTCAGATTGCTTAGATCCAGGATTGGTCTCAGGTCCCCTGTTTTCTCTGGCACTGAAAATAAGCGAGAGTAAGTTCCGAATCCCATCTGTTCAGATGGGACCTCCTGGATGGCACTTTTCTGTAGCAATTTCTTGAACTGTGTATTTCCTCTGAATTGGTGGAACATCCGGGGAGTTTCTTCTTTGGGATAGGAGGTAGAAGGGAAAAGGGTATGTAGTAACCTCTGAATATTATACTTAGCAAGCAGGCATCTAGGTGCAAGGAAAAATCACACCCTACTGCCTCCAGAGGTAGACAGTCAGGCAGCACTTCAAGAGCGCTGAAAGGGCCTATCAGAGAAGGAGTCTCTGAAGCCCTGGTTATGTGGGCCCCCTCTGCCTCTGGGAAGATACCTGCTATTGAAACCTCCTCCTCTGCCTCTGGAGGAAGTATCACTGTACGGGTCCTGGAAAGGTCCTTGAGATTTCCGGAACCACATTTTCTTACCACCTTGCTGATTCCTAGAAAAAGTACGGTGAAGGGTAGAAATCTTGATTGCAATGGCAGACAGGGTCTTTCCTTCCTGCTCCCTGTGGGTAAGTGTATCCTTTACTGATGGCCCAAACAAGGAAGACCCATCAAAGAGGACATTAACAAAGGATGCCTTGCAGGGTATCACAAAGTCAGACAGTCTCATCCAGGCATGTCTCCTAACAGCTATGTCTGAATCAGCTGCTCAAGTGGTGCTCTCTGCTGTATGGGAGATCAACCTCATTGAATAACTGGCAATGGATGACAGGGTATCCAGCTAAGAAGAGACCTTCTTGAGATTCTCCATTGACATGGACTCAAAGAGAGAGTTCGAGAGCTCCTTGATCAAATCTCTCTGTAGACGAGTAAAATGTGCCAGGTAATTTAACACCCACAGCTCGAAGGTGGCTGAGGTGTGTATGTGCTTTCAAAATCTGTCTATCGCTCTGAACTCCCTGTTCGGTAGATGGATAGAGGAGCTTTGTTCCGCTAGCTCCTTCTTACTGACAACCACAACTATGTTATCAGCTGGGATACCTTTGCTCCAGTGAAGTCTGTCTGCAGGAGGAACCAAAAACTTATCCAAGCATCTGTAGATGGGTTCATCAGTGTCTGGTTCCTTCTAAGTCTGGCAGGAAACCAGGTCAATAAGTTTGTCCACTGGGGGCATCACACAAGATGTAGATGGGCCAGCCCGAAAAGCCTCCAGGTGCACCGAATCCTCAGAAGAAGGAGTTTGGGAAGATCAGACACCTTTCTGTTTACAGATCTCCAGGATGTCCCCAAAGAAGACAATGCTACGTGGCAAATGGGGGGATCCTTGTCCCTCATCAAAATTGGTGTCTTCAGTGGGAGACTCTAAGGGGGAGTCTATGTGACTCCTCTTACATGTTCTCTTCTAAGGTACCTCTTCCATGGGGTGTTGGAAGAAAAGCGAAAAATCCCTCTGGGGAACATGTGTGGAGGATTCGATGACAGGCTCAGAGCTCGAACCTGATGAGGGGTGAAGGACAGGTTCCAAGACTAGACAGTACATTTCTTTATGCAACCTGAAAGGCTGACAGACCCAGAGAAACCTCTCACCCGTCCCCATAGCTGAAGCTGCTAAAGAAGGAAATCTGGGGCCAACCATGGATCCAAGCCCTCTGGAGAGAATGAGACTTGAGCAGTCCAGGGCAGAGGCACCAAAGGAAAGGAAAGGATCTGCCCAAGTGGGAGCCAAACCAAATCCCCCAGACCCAGAGCTGACCTCTAAGAAACGAGATCCGCCCTAATCCGAAGAAATCTGAGCAGGGCTGGTCAGGGATACTGTCAGAGTCCAGGAAGGGAGCTTCCTCAGTTCCGACGCCAAGCTTCTTGGGGATCTTGGATCCTAGGACTCTTGAAACTGCAGGTTGGATTGGAGAAGGAGATAGTATCTGTTGGGTAGGTGTGCTCATGGATCTGACAGGGAACAGAGTTGGCAATATCCCCTAAGAACTTTCTGCATCTTCCTGTACATATCTGCCTCTGTCAAGCTCCTAGAAGATCTGGAGAAAGCTGAGGAAGCAGGCCTAGAAGGTTTCTTTGGAGTTTGAAAGACCTGGGATGGCACAGCTGGAGAAACGGGCTTTAGTACTAGCTCCAGCGATTGGATCTCAGCTGTCGGATCCGATGGTCTAGGATCTGACTCGGATGAAGAGGGTACTGGAAAGCAGGAGATAGTAATCACAGCTGTCAGATCTGCCGAGGCCTGTGGATCTGACAATGGTGCCATGGTCTTCGGATCTGAAGAGGTTGGATCTGAAGTTTTTCTGTGTCTCTCTGTAGGCTCTCACAAGGCCCTTGGAGTCTTCTGGAAGCTCTCTACTTAGAATCTGTGAAGTCTTGAGAGGATTTTGAGGGGGTTTGAGCCCCAGAAGAAGAAGAAGCTGGTAACATACCCTTAACAATAAGCTTATTGCACCGATCAGAAAGGGCCCTGGAATTAAAAGGGGCACATATTTCACAAGAGGACTTCAGGTGATCAGGCCCCAGGCAATAGACACACTTCTTGTGGAAATTCAAACTGGGTATCTTATGCCCACAAGAAGTGCATCCCTTGAAACCGGTGGGCTTCTCTTTCTCAGACATAGTGCAAAACATTTGACTTCTGTCAAAATAGAAAAACTTTAACAAAGTAACACACTGCTCTAAAACATACACTAAGCTTTATTAAACTAGGAACAGACTAGTCAAACAATTAACGGAAGAGTTTAAAACACACCAAAAAAACTTTTTTTCTATTTTTTTTTTTTTTTTTTTGTCTATAACTATATATGTGTATATAGAGGTAGAGAAAGATAGAATACTATATCAGAATAATGCTAAAGCCAGAAAAAGGTACGGAGACAAAACAGGGAGGAGAAGAACTACGTGTGTGTGTGTGTGTGTGTGTGTGTGTGTGTGTGTGTGTGTGTGTGTGTGTGTGTGTCTGTACCTGCATATATATATATATATATATATATATATATATATATATATATATATATATATATATATATATATATATATATATGTATATATACATATATATATATATATATATATATATATATATATATATATGGGTCTACTGTATAAGACCGAAAATCCACTTGTTCGAAAACAAACAACAGCACTTCCGTGAAGCTCGGTTCAATAAACCATTCAGGGAAACTGAAGTGCCGAGGCACACTACAGTGTGGAATAGGGAATGTACCTGTTCCCCACTGTAGTACGATCTCGGAGCTGGTATATTTAAGTAGGGGTCTGTGGGGGACAGAGCCTCCCACTCAATGTAATGTTATAAAGTGTTTTCGTTTTTTTTTTCATCTTTTTACCGGTTTGCTAAAACGAGTTTTGCGAAAGTGCACTTTCGCATAACTGAATGGTCTGCTGCTCTTTTTCGAATAAGTGGTATTCGATTAAAAGCACGAGACCCTTATATATATATATATATATATATATATATATATATTTATATAGACCAAAAATTAGCTTTCAATAAGATAAAGAGATAAATACTTTCACACTTGAAGATCCGACTTATCACATTGGTGGCAAACAAGATCTGAGGAGTTGGGGATGGAATAGAGCACTACACATAAAGGGAGGAGCTCAAGGTTTGGATCCAACGTCTTGTAGATCAAGGATTGGATCCCAGACCCATTTGTGAGGAAGAATGAAAAGGACAACATTGGATCATCTGCTTTAAATAACTGAATTTCTTCTATTTTTCAAGTCACTAATCATTCTGTACAGTGTGTGTGCATGACTCTGTTAATACTTCTTCCACAGCTATATCCACTGATACTGTTTTGAGGAGGTTTGCATGGTTGCATTCTCAGAAACTCCCAGATGTGGTTAAAAATGATATTTTAAATTCTCCTTTGGATATAGATTTCATTTTTGTCCCCTCTGCTGCACAGGTGATTAAAATGTGTGATGAAAAAGATAAGCTGATACCAGGAATCTGTAGGATTTTTCAGCCCTCTTTTTCCAAAATTTCCAAGGGATTCTCTAATTCCTCATACAATTTTGGTAAGAAACAAAATAAACAGTCTCAACAAAATGCAAGTAAAATATATTTAGGAAGGAATGGCAAGGAGGTTCCAAAAAGATTTCTGGCAAGTCCCAAAACCAAGGACAGTCCAATACATCAGAATGACTGTTTAAGAGACTTTGTTTCCCCTTCCCACTCTGGCACTCCCTTTTGTCTTCGAAAAAGTCTGAAGCTCTATTTTTCTCTTTGGCAATAGTTTCAGACAAATTAGTTCTGAAGATCATTAATCAGGGTTACACTTGTCAGTGTGTGTGTGTGTGTGTGTGTGTGTGGGGGGGGGGTTCCTCCTTTCCAGGGGGTAATTTCCTCATCCTCCAGAACAAACACACTTTTATTTCTACCTATCCTTAATCACATGCTGTCCCAGAGAGTGACAGAACCAGTTCCCCTTTCCAGGTGGGAAAGGGGTTTTATTTAAGGATGTTTTTGTGACAAAGAGAGAAAATGCTTAGACTCTGGTCCTGGATCTTTCTTTCCTAAGCCTGTTTATAATAGTGCCCAAATTCAAAATAATGCCACTTCACAACCTATTACCTCTTCTTTTTCATTCGAATTTCCTGGTAACAATTGATTTAAAATGGGTTTATCACTACAGCCGTATGCATCCAGACTTCAGGTGTTCCTTAAGGTTCTGTGTGAGGGGAGACCAGTAGGCATAATGGTTAAGTCTTCACCTCCTGTTCACAAGGTACAAGGCTTGATCCTGACCTCTGCGCCCAATGCCTGTTTGGAGTTTGGATGTTCTCCCTGTGTTCCTGTGGAGTTCCTCCCACCACCATAAAATATGCTGAGTTTTTACATTTCAAAAACCCACCAATGAATAGAGCCGTGGGGAGCAGCACAGGCTCTACATGGTGCCCTATAGGTGGAAGAGTTGTAAAGAACAACTGCCTTGCGCATCTACTGTAGTGTGCAGTATCCTCAAGGTAGGAGAACGCGGATCACAGACTGCCTACCATGGCAGGGCTCACCATGCAACAGTGTAAAAATACATCTCTAGATGATTCGGTCGTGTTGACTAATGATGCCAAAATGGGCATGGGTAGTTACCAGTGATAAGTGAGTTGAGGACCCAGCCTAAACTGACCTATGCCAGGGACCCATGTTAATGGGGTTTATGTGCCCCTATTGGCCAGTGTGTGCCCTCCATAAATCCCAGTGGCCCTGGGTCAATAAGCTACTGGCTAGCTGGTGTCTAGTTGCCTAGCCTGGGTTACCTGGGAGCGAAAGCTGGACATAAAGCTAATCAACCTGTCGAACATGAACTGAGAATTGCTACACTTAATGTAGGTTCACTGACAGGTCGCAGCTTGGAAGTGGATGACATGATGATATGGAGGATACTGGATGTTCTATGTATCCAAGAGACAAGATGGAAGGGTAGTGCACCAAAGCCACTTGGCTTGGGATCCAGAGTCTACTACTCATGACGGGGACAGGCTAGAAATGGTGTGGGAATTGTGGTGAGAGACAGGCTTCAGAAGGCAGTGAAGGATATCAACAGATTTAATGACAGACTCATGGCAAAAAGACTCCAGTGTACTGATAGGGCAGTATTCATAATTTCAGTCTATGCACCACAGCAGAGTTGTGATACTGATGAAAAGAGTGCATTCAGACAGCAGTTGCAGGACCTACTAGACAAAGCAGGGCAACATGAATTGGTGTTGATAATGGGTGACTTGAATGCACATATCGGGACAGACAGAACAGGATATGAGGACTGCCTGGCCCCACATGGGTGGGGCAACAGGAATAAAGAAGGAGAAGCCATTTTAAACTTCTGTCTGGCAAATGGCTTGATAATTGCTAACACTTGGTTCAGAAAGAGAAACAGTTACATACAACAGTAGCCAACATGCAACTCATGTAGACTTCCTCCTAGTAAGGAAAAGGCACTGGGGCAGAATCCATGATTGCAAAGTCATCCCCAGTGAAATAGTTGGCCACAGCATAAACCACTGGTTGCCAGAATCAGCTGTAAGAAGTGGTCAGAGAAGGCTCTAAGGTCAACAGAGACCAGGCTGAAGACCTGGAAGTTGACTGTACAGAATGTACAGCAGTTCAAGGAATTACTCAAGGCCCTAACACCCCAAGAAGAGGAGGAAATAAGTGGAGTTGAAGAAGAATGGCAGTGCCTCGAAACAGCATGTGTTAGGACTACAGAACAGATATGTGTCCGAGCCAGGTATGAAAATAAGGTCCATAAGGAAAGGAGGTGGTGGAGAGCAGAAGTCCAGGAAGTCATCAAAAGAAAGGAGTGCAGGAAAAAGGGGGAGATAGAAAAGACTTACCAGGCTAGGAAGGAATACTGGTTGGCTAACAAAGAAGTTAAGAAAGGAGTTGCAACAATAAAGATGCACTCTACCGTCTGGAAAGTAACTCAATAGGTGGCACAAAGAAACTATATCAGGTTGCAAGGCAAAGACAGAAAGATAAAGAAGATAATCAGACACCCTTCATAAGGGATGCCGGCAACACCCTGCTCACCAGTCAACAGGACATCAAAGGCAACACCAATCCAGCAGCTTCTGAATGAAGAAAACCCCACAGAGGCTGTACTGCCCTAGAAATAGCCTACAATGACAGAGGAAGAGGACCCCACCCTAGAAGAAGTAAGAATAGGACCAAGGAAAATAAAGTCAGGGAAAGCAGCAGGCTCAGATGAGGTCACAGCAGACATGATAAAGATGCTGGATGAGATGGGGAGAAGTGCCTCCTGAGGGTACTCATAGCAGTGTGGAGAGAAAGACGTATCCCAGAGGACTGGAAAATAAGCATACTCATGCCACTGTACAAGAACAAAGGGGACATCCACAACTGTGGGTGGTACAGCGGCATCAAACACCTGTCACACTGCATGAAAGTACTGGACAGGGTGATTGATAAATGGATATGCAGAGAAATAGAATGTAAGATGGGAGATGAGCAGTTTGGATTCACAGCACGATACAGCACAGCTGACCCAATGTTTTGCAGTGAGACAGATAGTTGAGAAGAAGCTAGAGATGAGGAAATAGTCCAAATGGGCATTCCTAGACGTGGAGAAAGCATATGACAGGGTCCCAAGAAAACTGATCTGGGCAGTACTGCAGTGGTTCAAAGTCCCACAAACATTGGTAGAATTAGTGCAGGCTATGTACAAGGTCCCAGTGACTCATGTACAAACAGTGTTTGGCCTCACAGAGGGGCTCCCAGCGGGAGTGGGTGTACACCAGGATTCAGCTCTGAGCCATGGGTATGCATGGATCTCGCCATACCCAATAGAACCAAGACGCTCTCCTCCAAAAAAAGGAAACCAATCTGGTAGTCCCCTGCCATAACCAAACTTTACAACAGAAGGAGGAAACTGATGCGAAATAAGGTGAAGTCCTAAGACTGGAAAACTCCCTTAGCAGCCTCAACAAAAAGTTGAGATCCCTCAACAAATCCTATAAATCTAGCTATGAAAACAGAATTGCAGCATATGGTAAAGCCAACCACAAGGCCTTCTATAGTTATGTAAAGAATCTCCACAGCAATACCCAGATTTGCTCAGAGCTGTTGCACAATGACACCTCCTATACCAAGCCAACAGATATTGCCAATATACTGGCCAGCAGATTCAGTGCCAACTTCACCCCCCCCAAAGGCCCAATCAATACCAGTAGATTACCAGGCACCCAGTATTACCGCTGCACAGGTTAAAACTGCACTGTCCAAGGCCAAGAATACAGCTTCTATGGGACCTGACAATATCCCTGGCTGTGTTCTACATGAACTACAGAGTGAATTGGCACCTCACCTGTGTGCCCTGTTCAATCACAGCCTCACCTCAGGTTTTGTCCGTACTGAATGGCGCACTGCTACAGTCATCCCTCTCCACAAAGGAGGAGCGACTACAGACCCCGGGAACTATCGCCCCATTAGCCTGACAAGTCTGATATGCAAAGCTATGAAATGCATCATCATGGACCTAATAAACAAGGATATAGGGAATCTCCAAACTCTGGATCCCACACAGTTTGGTTTTGTGAAGGGTAGATCATGCATGCTCAACTTGGTCAACTTCTTTGACTCAGTCACCAGAGCTGTGCATGAAGGTAAGGTGGTTCATACATTGACCTGGCCAAGATCTTTGATACCATTCCCCACTCAGGAATCATAGAAAAACTCACTAAGCTAGGCATCAACCCTTATATCACTAGGTGGGTTGCAAACTGGCTCACAGATAGAACCCACAGTGTGAAAGTAGCTGACTCCAAGTCTGCCAACCAGTCATGAGTGGAGTCCCACAGGGTTCGGTCCTGGGTCCTCTCCTGTTTGGTATCTACTTCTCTGAAGTCCAGGCCAACACGAATGGACTCTGGCTGACAAAGTTCACAGACAATTGCAAGTTGGGAGCCATAATTAGCTCCCCAAGTGATGTTGACATCCTACAGAAAGGCATCACTGAGACCAACGACTGGTGTCAGAACCATGGCCTTAAGCTCAATGGCAAAAATGTGCTGTCATCCCCTTTGGGAAAAACCCAGTTCCCATGAATTCCAACATCAATGGTAGTCCACTGCACACAAAAGGCGTCATAAGAGATCTGGGAACACAGGTTGACAGCAACCTCTCTTCTGACCACCACATCGCCACTGTGGTCAGAAAGTCCTCCTATGTGGCACATCTCATTACTAAGGGTTTTGCATCCAGGAAGAAAGAGGTCATTGTCTCCCTCTACTCTTCCCTCATTAGGCCAGTCATCAAGTACAATGCCCCATCTGGCATGTACCTCACTAGACACCTGCAACAACTGGAGAGGCCGCAAAAGTACCTCACAAAGAGGATCCTAGGCCTTAAACACTTGTCCTATATGGACAGACTCAAAAATCTCCCAACTATTCTGTCTCATATCGCCTACTTAGAGGCGATCTCTGCTTGACTTACAAAGCCATGTCTGACCCAGCTCTGTTAGAAATGCTACATCTAAAGAAATTCCAATCCCTCCGCACTACACACTCCAGAGACCTCAACCTCATTACCACAATCAACAGAACAAGCTGGAGGGACAGGTTCATAACCCATAGACTGCCCAAGCTATGGAACAGACTTCCCATACATGTCAAGCATAGCGCCTCACTGGCCCTCTTCAAGAAAAATCTTGATGAGTGGATGGGAAATAGAAACTTCACCCCAGGGTTCACTCCAGTGGCTCTACACGACAGAGGCACTGGGAACTAAGGTCGGCTGGCATGATGTCAGGGTAATCCTATGGGCTAGGCTTGTAAACTCTCCAGGACCATTAGCCTAGTACACATCTATGAACCTATGAACCTATGAATGCAAAACTGAAGACACATGGGATGAAACTAAGCACATATAAGACAGTCGTAAAGGCAGCAAATTGGGGAAAGAAGAAGCTGAGAAATGAGACAGAAGGGAAGATAGTGGAGCAGGTAAGTAGCTTCAGGTATTTGGGAGGGGTGATTGAGGCGAAGCAGTCTGAATGAAGAGGTCAATGCTGGAATCAGAGGGGCTGCAACCAACTGGCATAAAGTCTGAAGTGTAGTGTATGACAGAAGAACGGCAAAGAAGCTGAAAAGTAAGGTGTACAAGACAGTGGTGCAACCAGTACTACTGTATGGTACAGAAACCTGGGCAGTAAAGGCAGAGCAGATGAAGAAGCTAGAGGTGATAGAAATGAAGTGCCTGAGAAGGGTGACAGGATGCACACTGTGAGACAGAGGAAGAAATGAGGACATAAGAGCAGAAGCCAAAGTAGCGCCAATTGCAGAAAAGATCAAAGAGAACAGACTACAGTGGTTCGGACATGTGCAGAAAAGCAAACGCCAGTCTGGTGAAGAAGATTTGGGACAGACAGTTAGAAGGTAAGAGGAAATGAGGACATCCAGCAATGAGGTGGATGGATTGTGTGAAATACGATCTGTGGCAGTCAGGCAGGACTGTAGCACTAAATCGAGAGAGATGGTGACAGTTAACACGATACCCCAACCCCATGTAGAAAATGGGAAAAAGGGGGCTGATGACAATGATCTTAAGGTTCTGTGTGTCTGGATCACATTATCAGTTACAAAAGTGGAATTACAACCTTCTCTGTACTTGAAGGCATCCCAGTAATGCAGCAAATTAATAATTAAGTAGAAAAGGCAGAGTGAATCAGTGTGGAAAGTAGAACATGCAGAGAAAATTGTATAGGGTTTCTATAAAAAGCCTCCTTCTCATGATGATTAAAGTATCAGTGATTGCCAGAAGAAGGGCACCTACTGGTGGTGACGGGGATCTTTAATATTCCAGGTATTAACTAAATCACTTGCACTGCAGTCACATCTAATAGGAGAACCATTCTTGAAGGCCGACTAGACTAGAGATTATTAAAAGCCAGTCTCCCCTTTAAGGTGATCCAGCATACTCATCTACAAACAATACACCAACCTTGGGTTTGAACAGTTCCAAAGGATCTTCTGTTCTTGTTTTTATTTATTTACTTATTTGATATTTGAGTACCAGGAAAGTTCAAGTGGCCACTAACTCCTTTTCGGCAGAGGCCTGGGAGAAAATCTCCACAGTTAAAATTAGCTTTACAAAAACATAAAAAGTTACAATAGTCATGTACAAGTTATGTACATAGGGAATAAGTACAATCAAGTGAATGCTGCAGGTTATATATGCTGTAGGTGGGGGTGGAAGAGACTCCATGTATTGGAAGAGACAATGCTGCAGTAATGAAGCTAGAACAAGAAAAAATAATGACTGGTTGAAAAAAAATTATTCCTAAATCATATGCACAGTACAGGAGAAGAGACAATTTATAAGAAGAATAGTGGACAGCATTTAGTAAATCTTAAATCACAAGAGATTTTGTAGTAAAGAGAAGGTAAGAGAAAAAGGACAGATGGACAAGTGGGGAGGTTTGTTTGTTAGCAAATTTTTAGGGATGAGAAATGAAACAGTGAAATGTAAGGACAGCATAAAGTCCCATGGGAAATTAGGCCATGTTTAAGTATTGGATTGTTTATGCATTTGTAAGTTTAGCCTAACCTGAGGATGTATGTGCAAAAGCCCTCCCTGCACATTCTAGTATTGACCAAACTGTGCTAATGAAAAACAGTAGCAGCATGGAAGAGACTGACTGTAAAATTAAACCTGCCATCACAGAACCATTTCTATCCTGAGTTGCATGCTCTTTAAGTTTTCGTTTTCTAGAGATGGTACCCTCCTAGTCATTAAAGGAACAGCATTCAGATATGAGTTCATCTGCAAGAACATATGGGTACTCCCTATTTCCTTTTCCTACATGTAGAATATTACATTTTTTAGAATAAACTGATATTTAATCCCATAAAGTCCATGTATATAGTTTGTCAGTCGATATCTGTAGTTGTGCCTAATCTGTAACACCGGTGACTATTTTACCACTTTGACATTGTTGGTAAAAATTCTTGGTCAATATGAAGAGTAACTGAAATGATGAACATAAATATTAAGAAAGTAAAAATCTAGGACTGACCCCAGGGGACACCCCTGAATAAGTTATACTCATGTGATGCAGTACAGCACATTTTTATTGTTGATTTTCTACAAATTAACCGGGTTCAGGCGCCTAGGCAGCGAGTCATTTCCCTGTGGTACATTTGACTGGGGACACATGGCTGAAGTGACATTCAGCTACAGAGAAATATGGCTGTTTGCAAATTCCCTGTGGGCAAAGAGAACCACACACTGCCATGCTCACAGCTTTAATAACCAAATGCATGGCGGCAGAAGAAGTAATGAGTGTTGTGCTCAGTGTACAGCACATACTTATATAACTACAACATGTAGAAGTGTGCTACAGCATGGAAGAAATCCTGCAGGCTACTGTAGCCACATTTATGCTCCAGTATGTGTTTTAGGTAATGTTCCCTAGACACTGTGAAGGGGGTAGTGGTCCACACACTCCATTTATAAATGCACTGCCCATTGTGCACTGCATTTTTACTGCTACTGACATGCTCTCTGGCCAACCTGCTGCTGATGCCTGCCATATTGCCTGCTGTCTCATGTTCCCTTGGGGACCATGGACATTGTTTTCCCCCTGTGCATTTGGTTACTAAAGCTGTGGGCATGGCAGTGTATGCTTCTCTTTGCCCACAGGGAATTTGCAAACAGTCATATTTCTCTGCAGCTGAATGTCACTTCAGACATGTGACGCCATTCAAATGTACCACAGGGAAATGTTTCGCTGCCTACGTGCCTGAACCCAAATTAACCAGTTTTACACCCAGTGTACTGCACAGGGATTGATGTTACACAGCCTCATGAGTTGCACGGAACAAAATCAAATACCTCAGCCAGGTGTTAATAAATAATATAATATGCTAGGCCCTTATCCGGGACTTGGGTAAAATAATAATTAATTGATCATACAGTATCTTCCCTACCAAAGCCATGATGGTGAATGTCGACATACATTGGATTTCTGGCATTTTTTAAATAATGAAGAATTGTTTTTGCAAAGGATTTGCATAATATACTTGTTAAACTAACAGGCCTGTAACTTTCAGCTTTATTTTTCCTACCTTTCTTACAAACCTACCCCATGGGCACATTTTCATCCCATGTTCAAAGTCCATTTCAATGGATTGCTGAAATAAATGGAGTAGGAAAGGTAGCAATGACTCATTTACACAACATAAAAACAGCTATTTAACCATCAGGGCCAAGTGCATCATCTTTTACTATCTCACTGAAAGCATTTAACAGCCATTTATCCGTATTTACTGGGCCCATGCCCTCCAACAGTGTCATGGTATCTTGTACTGTATTGTATGATCGCTGGCTCCAGTCTACTCCAAAAAATTTTTTGGCTAGCACTAGAATATCCTGGAGAGACAGAATTTGACATTCCAAAAATGTGAAGGAAGACATGTTCATATACATGGAAATCTGCAGCCATTTCAGAACAAGTGCACACCAAATAGCGTGCTTCTCAGTCAACTACAGAATCAAGCCAATGATTAATAAAGATACTGACTTGCAGGAGGACAAGACTTGAAAAGACTAGTATTGTGACTCAAAAAAGTTCTGACAAGGAGGCATACGCATGATAGAACAGACACAAAACTGATATGCTGCCATATTCTCTTCAGCTACAGGAAAATGGTAGACTCTGTGCTGAAAAAAATAATTCTACAAAATCAAGCAGCATGGATTCAAAGTTTGAAGGTAAGAATTGGTTAATCAGGATACTAGACAAGAAATATGTTGGAAACATGGTCATTTTACACTTTAGCAAGGCATCTGACAATGTCACATAAAAGCTCAGTGAACAAACTGGTAGCATGAGTGAAGCAGTGCCCAGAAAAAAAATACAGCCATAATAACTGGACTCCACTCATAGCAATATTACAGGAATGGTTTAAACTTTAAGCTTACAGAAAGAACAGTGCTATGGGTATAACAAACTATATTAAAAATAAAGTACCAAAGGACGTCTTCCAGCAGTTTTGGGGTCAGAAACAGATTATGCCTTACAGGGATTATTGAGGCTGAAACCATCACTGGAGATGCTCAAATAGTGACCAATTGGTGAACAATTGAGCAGAATGCATTTTTGAAGATTAGGTTCAAGGACTTTTCACTAATTTTTGAGGTTCCTCAGTAGCAGCGGGAATCTCGTCCAAAGGCATGCATGAGAAAAGCATAACTGTGTGAGGTCCCAGCATAATAACTGCTCTTTGATAGCAAAATCATCTTTGCAGTATGTCTTGATACATGAGATTTTCTCAGCTTGAAAAATAAAAAGACACCGTTCTGGTATGTTATCATACCAGTCCTGTCCAGCTATTTGGACTGTGCCAAATCTTCTTCTGGAAATTGCTAGATATTGGTTGTGTCCTTAGCAAGAAAAGTACAGTTTTGTACCTACCATAAATGTAGATGTTCGAGTGTTCACCCTGCTGCAGTCATCGCACTTGGGTTATCCTACCATCAGGCGGTCCCGCAGTCGGCCTAAATTCCAAAGTCTTGGTCCGGCGTCGGTTGCTAAATCTCAATGGTTTGTCATTTTAGATATGTGTCTAAAAGTTAAATGAAGTGATTAAGGTAGAAATACAAGGTAATGCGGTTTTGCTCTGCATTAAAAAGTGATGGAAACAGTACACATTACATTTTACCAGTTTCACTTTTGATTTAAAATTGGAGCGAGACGTATATATATATATATATATATATATATATATATATATATATATATATAAAAAACCCTCCTCAAAAACAAAAAAGGTAGCAATCCCACTTCACTAAAAGTGAAGGAGGAGGTTCTGTCAGCCACAGTTCTGGGTTTTCATTCAAAAAATCATGTCTGTGGTTTAACCCTCTTTCTGTTCTCTTGGAAGACTGTGCATATTAAGTCCTGTCTATCCTGTCTGTATGAAGTTACTTCAGTAACTATGAATAAATAACAATTTAATGCTCTCATAGCCAGAGTTGCTGAGGTGTATATTTTCTTTCCCCATCTATCTAGGGCTCTGGAATCCCTTTCAGAGGGCACAGGATTTTTAGCCATACAAGCTTTGGCTCCCTTAGGACCCTGGGAAATCAAGAGGTCTGTGCTGGGGTAGTACAAGGAACTCTCGGAGCCTTTTCTTAGAATCAGAGTAGTCCTGGCCTTCCCAGTGGAAATGTTCCCTCATGGTATGTAAAGTTTCCCCAAAGGAGTAGTCTTCATGGGGAAATGCTGAGGGAACAGAGTCTTCAGCATCAGAGTCTTCATAAGGTGGAGAAGTGTAATCCTGTTCCTCAGAAGAATCTGAGGAAACTGAAACCTGGTCAGAGGAAGCATAATCCTCCTCTTGTCTTGGTCTTTTATCAGGAGGGGGATGGGAGCCCCTGAGTAGGGTAATCAAATCTTCAGCCATCTTAAGCATCTGTTTCTTAGGCATGGGGCCTTGAACTGTAGACTGATGTACAGTGTTCTTTGGTTTTAAAGGAGTTTTAAGCTTAGCATAAGATTTAATGGTGAGTGTAGTCGGTCTGAAGACACCTTCTGCAACCGAAGGTGTTTCCACTGCACCAGGGTCTACTTCTGTGTCGGAAGGGCCTAATGAAGATTTCTGCGTCGGCCTAGTAGACTCCGCTTGAGAATCCGCAGCTGTCTGGGGTTCCAGTTCTGCGGTCGTCAGGGGCTGCGTAGGTGCCTCACTCAAAACCGGAGAACCGGCGACAGGCCCAGCAGAGGCCTTGGAGTCTGGCTTGTTCCTAGGCTGCCTGTCCTTATCCTTGCATTTTTTATGTATGCCGGTCGTCGGCTGCTCCGACGGCATGATATAATTACATTTCCTACCAAAGTAAAGTCGTGCAAAGTCAAAATGGTGTTTGATAGTTCGTTTATTAAACCTAGCACAAAACCAACAACCTGTGACGTCATGGTCTGGGCCTAGGCAAGGAATACAATAGGAATGGAAGTCCTTATGAGGTATTTGCTTCCCACAAGAAATGCAACAGTTAACTTCTTTTGACATCGGACTGAGGCAAGAAAAGGTTCCCCAATGGGGTACTTAGCTTTCCTGAAGACTTCGGACTGAAATTCGAATTGAAAATCTCAGGTGTCGGCCGACCGGCACTTGCGAACTGCTTCTGCTTCGGGCACCGCGCAGCAAGAAAGACTGAAGAAAATGGCGTCAGATGTCTCTTATATACCCCTGGCGCTCTGACGTCAGGGAAGAAGTGACAGCAACCGACGCCGGACCAAGACTTTGGAATTCAGGCCGACTGCGGCACCGCCTGACGGCAGGATAACCCAAGTGTGATGACTGCAGCAGGGTAACACGATGAACATCACCATGATCATTTCTTGTTAATGGGACACCAAATAAAATGCAATCACATATGCAGACAAGTTTGGAAAGACAGGAACAATGGAAAACCCCAGAGGAAGAGTCACATGTGAGCACAGATGCACACCCCCCCCCCCCCATATACACATGCAACAATCTGTATTCTAACAGGAAAAATGTATGTAGCAAGCTAGCTAAATATAGACAGATGGAGTTAGAGGTACGTTTAAAGACACAAATTTCAGTATATACAGTTTAAATGAAGAGGCATATTTTGCACAGAAACTGGTCATATCAAGTCAGCATAGGAACAGCAAATCAACAATAACATGGTACAAAGAAGAAGCTTAAGTAGGATTACCCAGCCAAGTACAACAGGGAACTGGACGTCTGATCTGAAAATTAGATGTCTGTGTAACTGTCAGCCAGAAGTAATGCCAGCCATCTCTGACCTATTTGAACTGCACGTAGGAGAAAGATTACTTCAAAAGTATACAATACTGAAAGGGGTAACATTTTTTTAGAGCTGCCAACAAGATTATGTAAGATAAACCATAAAACACTCCAACCTCAAACACCACACTGAGAAGATTACATCCACCAGTAAGACTGAAAATGTAAGCCAAAAGTATATTTGCACTTATGCAAAAACAGAGGGCTGCAACAACCTCCAGCAATAATAATGAATGTAAACTAAAAGACAAAGACAAAACATATTTGGAAATCTGCTGCTCATGATACGCAAAATGATATGTTATCCAACCATGGCATATACAAATAAAGATCAGTAGGGCCTATAAAACAGCAGCCTTTACAGAGAACAAAACAGAAAGAAGCATAATGCCTTTTCCCCCCTTAATATTATGGGAAAATCCAAGGGAAAAAAGAAGTGTAGCTCAAGGAGTTAAAAATATATAGGTCAATACTGATGTTGCTATACAAACTCACAGGCATGTACAGAATCAAAAGCGTAAGACAGCAGGGGTGAGTTAGCCAGATAACATTTACTGTTATGTCAAGCACTCTGGAACATAATGGGACAGAAAGGCTCTGCTGGAATCTACTCTTGTTTGGGGAAGAGAAAGGTATTGGGAGGAAGAACACAGCAAAATTATTCAAAATGACTGCCAGCAGGCACACAATTCCCCTTACTGGCTATTGAGAAAGGGCTTCAGTAGGTTGGCTCTGTGTAACGGAGATAAAGCCCTGACTGCAATGCAGAAAACGTGAGACTACCTAGCGACCCATGCTCTAGAGGAAGGACTCAGTGGCTGACACTGGTTTGCTATTGAGGGAGGAGAATGGCTGCCTGATCCTCCATACTGGTGGGAGTCAATGTAGGCCAGGAGGATGCATAAAGGAAGCAGTGGATCAGCTACATGCAAGGGTCACTAAACAACACCTAGCGTTACAGTCATGGTGATGCAGGTATTCAGTCATGCACATGTCAATGAGGTCTTCCACTGTGATCTGTGCTTTAACACAGCTTGCATCAGGGCACTCAAGAGAAGCAGTAGGTCCAGAAATGGCTGCATGGCTAAGAAAACAGGACATGTAACTGTCTGCAATGTCATACCTGTAAACTTCTTTGCTCAAGAATTCTGGACAAAGCCAAAAGTAAGGCAGGGAGGACAGAGGGCCAAAATCAGAGACAGATTTTAAATATTACTATTATAAATTTTGAAAGTAGCAAGGATAATGGGCTTTGAATTAACATGCGCTTTTTGAAGGACATAAAGTCTGAAAGTCAAATGTCTTTCATTATTTAGTGACTGCAATCCTCAACAATTTTACCAGAAAACCACAAAATGTATGAAGAACAGACCACAAATATGAGTTAAAAATCTAACATTATGCTAAATTATGGACAGCTGAGAGGTATTACCATACAATGGGAATACAATGTATTTAAAAAAAGGAAGCTAATGCAGATAAAGTAGCATTACAACGCATTGAATTAACTGGCTTCTGTAAGTCAAATTCACTGCTTTAGAAGTTTGCTCTGAGAAAGGGCATACCACTTTGCTGAGTCACAATGACAGTGGATTGTACCATTGTGAAATTTACTGATATAATTAACCAAGGCTATACATTCAGCAATTTAGTCTGATTCAAAGAGGGAATTCAATTGTTGCAGCACCTGTCCCAACATAATGCACTGAAACTGAAAATCAAAGTATTGGGCTTAGAGTGAAGCAATGGCTGTTGATAAAGTTAAGTGGACAAAAGAGGATGACCACCTGTGTGACCAAGTTCCCAGCTACCAAAAGACCTTGGGAGGTCCTCATGGAAGGATATTCTGAAGCACGGCAGAGCCAAAGGATGCCCTGCTTCTGGACAGGAGATCCAACTTATAATGCAAAATAAATATGTGCGATGATGTCCAAGTAGCTGCAGAGCAAATGTCATCTAAAGAAACCCTAGACTAAAAGGCCGCTGAGGTAGCCACGGACCTAGTAGAATGCGCCTTTACCGGACCTGGTGGAGATGATCCTTTGGCTGTATAGGTCAGAGCTATGCACTGAGAGATCCAGCAAGCAATAGTTACCTTGGACACAGGCTTCCCTAAGAAGGGCCTAGAAAAGGAAACAAAAAGCTGATCAGACTTATGAAAGGACTTTGTTCTATGCAAACAGAAATGCACTTGCCTATGAACATCAAGCAAATGCAATTTATATTCTCTCTTGTTCTGGAAGTTCAGAAAGAAAACAGGAAGACTGATAACCTGGCTAATGTTAGATTCTGAAGCCACTTTAGGTAGAAAGGAGGAATTTGTCTGTAAGGAAACCCTGTCTTTATAAAATCACCATATAAGGGGGCTTAACAGATAAGGCCTGGATCTCCAATACTCTTTTAGCCAAAGTAATGGCAACCAGAAATGCTATCTTCCAAGACAGGGATTGTAAATCTACTGTAGCTGCTGGCTCAAAAGGGGAAAACACCAAGGACTGTAGGACTACAGAAAGATCCCAAGGGGCTGTAGGGTCCTTGACTGGAGGCCTAAGTAAAAAGGTACCTTTCAAAAAGGCTTTACAAAGCTTACAGGAAGCTAGGGAAGCAGAATTTTCTCCTATATGAAAACTGGAGATAGCTGCCAGCTGAACCTTTACCATAGAAAAACTGGCACCCTCGTGAAAAATATTTGCTAGAAACTCCAAAATGGTGGGGACTGAAGCAGTGAAAGGGTCCAAATCATGCTGAGATGCCCATATCGAGATGTGTTTCCACTTACTGGAATAAACCTTCCTGGTGGAAGATGTGTGAGTCACTACTAAAATCTTCTTAACCGGAGAAGACAGCCTGGGAGTCCTATCTATCACAGCCGTAAGCTTCAGACTGACCAGATCTGGGTGTGGGATCCCTGAGGGATGCAAGATCAGGTCTGGAACTGGACCTAATGTCCAAGGAGGACACACTGTATGAGACCACAGACAGGGGAACCAAACTTGGCAAGGCCAAAATGGGGCAATGAGGATCACTAAGCTCCCGAGCCATCGAGCTTTCTGTATGAATTTCTGGATCAGAGAAAGTGGAGGATAAGCATACAGAAGACCAGAAGGCCAAGCATGAACTAGACCATCTCTGGGAAAATCGGCCGGAGGGGGGTTCAGAGTAAAAAACTCACTGCACTTTGCGTTGGAAAGATCTGTTCCGCTACTGAAGGATTCAGAGACCACAAGTGAGGCATCAGAATAGATCTGCTGAGCCTATCCGCCAGAATGTTGAGCCTCCCCAGAATGTGCGTTGCCACCAGAAAACAGCCAGCGGAGATTGCCCATTCCCACAATTTCATGGCTTTGTGGCAAAGGGGATAAGACCTGGTTCCCCCATGTTTGATGATGTACCAGAATACAGACATGTTATCTGGCTGGATGGCAATCGTCCCTTGAAGAATATCGGCATGAAGAGCTTACAACACCAAGAGAACAGCCCTCATCTCCAGGATGTTGATACACAGATGGGTCTCCAGGGCAACGTGCCTTGAACTGTCCTTCCCATGCAATACTCCCCCACACCCGAGTAGGGAGGCATTTGTGGTCACTGTGGTTATTGAGGTGGGAAGGATAAATGGGTGACCCAGAAGAAGGTCTAGGGATTGAAGCCACCAGAGAAGCAAATGCCTACAGGCCTGAGACAAATGAACTGGATGAGATAACGGCAGATCTAGCAGGGACCACTGGATTGCTATGGTCCATTGGAGAACCCTCATATGCAGAAGATCTGTGGGAATCATGGTAATCGTGGCCACCATGGACCCCAATGCCCGAAGAACTGACACTGCAGGGAGATATTGTGTCTGAACAACATACAACACATGATGTCTGAGGGACTGAAGTCTTTCCGGAGTTAGAAAAATCTTGCTCTGAGTGGTATCTAACCAAGCCCCAATGAACTCTAGGACTTGGACCGGATCTAATAGGGACTTGTTGAGACTTATGGTTTTGCCCAGCTGGTGGGCGGCCTGGAGAAGGAGATCCCTGGCTTGACAGAGGTGATGCCTGGAGGGAGTGGAAAGGAGCCAATCATTCAGGTAGGGGAAGACCTGGAACCCGTGCAGCCACAGGTGAGCAGCCACAAATGCCATCACTTTGGTAAACGCACTGGGGGTGGTGGTGAGACCAAAGGGTAGTGCTCTGAACTGGTAATGATTGGCCCCTAGCCAAAAGCGCAGGAACCTCCAAGAGCGCCTGTCCATTCTGATGTGGTAGTACGCATCCTGAAGGTCCACTGAGCACATCCAGTCATTTCTCTACAGGAAGGGCAGAATGGATTGGAGAGTGACCATCCTGAATTTCGTCTTGACAACTGACAGGTTTAGGGATGAAAGACCCAGAATAGGTCTTAAGTCTCCTGTCTTCTTTGGCACTAAAAAGAACCTGGAATAGATGCCTGATCCAGACTGATCTGAGGGGATAGGCTGGATGACTCATTTTTTGAGCAGCTTGGAGATTACCACTGCTGCTTCCTCCCGTTGCATGGGTGAAACTTCCGGGATGTGTTTGAATGAATGTGATTGAATATTCTCTGGATATGATTTGCAACACCCAACAATCATCTGTGATCAACTCCCAGGCTGTTGGGTGCAGCAAGAGACGTCCTCCAACTGCCTCCAGAGATGAGCATTCGGGCAACCCTTCAGGGCTGCTGCACAGTTTTATCTGGGAAGGAATCCTGAGTCCCGTAGTTCCTCGGACCCCCCCCCCCCCGCCACGAGGACAGCGTCTGTCATATCCCCCTCTGCCTCTGGAGGAGGGCAAGTCCTAAGTGTCTTGAGAATAGCTGTGAGACTTCCAGAACCACAACTTCTTCACCCCCCACTGGGAAAAGGATCGTTGAAGGGTTGAGAAGCAGATCCTGATGGCAGACAAGGTCTTCCCGTTTTCTTGTTCTGGACTATCGTGTCTCGTACCATTTTTCCAAAAAGGGTGGGATCATCATAAGGGGCATCAGTAAAAGATGCCTTGAAGGGCTCCGAGAATGCACAAAGCAGGAGCCAGGCATGATGCCTGATGGCAATGCCTATGCTGGCTGCCCTAGAGGCATTCAGTAGCACGTGACAGGAGCCTCATAGAGGTGTTGGAAATGGAAGTGAGGGTGGCTATACGGGAGGAGAATACCTTCTTCTCTTCCACCAACCTAGACCCTGGGGCAGAGTCAGTGACCTTTTTGACCAGGTCCCGCTGAAGCCTAATCACATGTGGCATGTAGCTCAGCATGTGCACAGCAAATGTGGCTGAAG
This sequence comes from Protopterus annectens, assembly GCF_019279795.1. NCBI lineage: Eukaryota > Metazoa > Chordata > Ceratodontiformes > Protopteridae > Protopterus > Protopterus annectens. The sequence continues at coordinate 350,634,104 of NC_056749.1, forward strand.
CATAAACCTGCTTACCGAAACGGTCCATGGCCCAAGACTGTTGGTCCAGCGGATGGACCATAGAGCTCTCCTGAGCGAGCTCTTTCTTGGTGGACACTGCAACCACCATGGCTTCAACCGGGGACCCTTTAGACCAATGCGGCTTGTCAGAAGGCATATTTAAAACATTATCAGGGCGTTTGGGGATGGGCTCCACCATGTTGGGTTCCGTCCGTGCCTGAGATATAATCCACAAGAGGATCCAAGGAGAGGACACTCAGGCCATTCCCGTGGGGGAACTCCCTGGGGCAGACAGACGATAGGCTGTCCTTGAGGGGGCAGGATGGCAGAATCCAGCCCAGAAAGAGAGAAAGCCAGGATGGACTCTGAGGATGATAGCGTCAAGGGTCTCAGAGCTGAGAGAACCCTCTTCATCACATCAAAAGCAGAGGGAGAATGAATCCCAGAAGCTGGTGCCAAGGCCGGATCCGTAACACTCTGAGTCAATAGGGGAGTTGGATCTGAGCCTCCAGGTGCCAAGCCTCCGAGCGGTAGGGACGACTCCAAAAACCTCGAAGCCGACGCCACCCGTTCGGATCCGGCGCCGAGGCTACAGGTCCGAGAGACGGATAGCTCTGAACTGGTCGGAGTCCAACCACTCAGGGCAATGGTCGGCATCAAGGTACTTGATACCATAGGCACTGACCTCTCGAAGCCGAAAGACCTCAGACCCAAATACTCCGAAACCGGAGGTCGGATCAGAGAAGGAGCAATGGGAAGAAAAGCTGACTAAATGCTCCCAGCCCCGGAGGGGTTGAGGGAGCAGGCAAGACTCCCATCTGGATCTGGGTCCAGATGAATTTCTGCATCAACCTGTCCACTTCAGCTTCAGAAAGACTGCGGGTGGACCAGACAGAGGAAGCCATGGACATGGGCCCGGACAGGAGACATGGAGAGGCCGATAAGGGGGATCAGCCCCAAGAGACCTGCACCGGAGAAAAGAGGGGCAACTGAAGCCGAGGGGAAGCCCAGACTGGCAGCTGTGCGAGACTCGGCAGGGGGCTCGACTGAGGAAGCACAGTCAAAAGACCGCTTCCTGGGCCTATCCTGCTCTTTTTGTCGGTGCTTCTCCCTGTCCCCGGCCCTCTTGGTGGGAGGTTGAGTCCAAGAGGCCGGGGTGGAGGAAGAAGTAGAAGTAGATGCAGAGGCCTCCGAAGAAGGTAGAGGAAGGAGGCCCTTCAAGATCAACTTGTTCCTCCTGTCGATCAATGCGCAGGGATTGAAGCCCACGCAGATCGAACATGAGGTGTCTAGGTGTGGGACTCCCAGACAAACAACACATAGAGTGTGGCCATCTGAAGGAGGGAGCTTATGGCCACACTCTGTGAAAAAAGGCAAGGAAACCAAGGAAAGGAGCTTTTTTTTTTAATTACCAGACCGACGCCTGAGCGCAAGAAGGGTAGGTTAGAGAATTAAGTATAAAGGACTAAATGAGATAGAAAAGAGAAGAAGAAGAAGACCAGAAAAATATTAAATTCACTTACCAGGAACTTGGAGCAACAGACTATGATGCTGACTGGACGCGCGACAAATAAAATCTGGGGGGAGGAGGGAGACAGGGGGATTATGGGTAGGGGAGGATCTTGGAGCTCAGATCCGATGCTGGAAAATGCGGCCAGGTCAGAGCCGTAATGGATCCATATTCCCACAGGTTGAAGATCAAATGAAAACAACTTCTGATCACATGCATACTACCACACATGACTGTCAGTTGTATGAGTTGTTGCACTAGGAATGTGTACTCTCTAGTCTCGTTCCCAGCAGATGCAATATGTATTATTCCTAGGGTTCACCCAGGTCTCACAGACAGGGAGAAATAATTTTAGCTGCTCACTCCCATCCTTCCTGCTCAACTCCTACAGCACCTAGTGCCTCTAGTCTGGGTTATCTGGGTCACAGTCAGGGCTTTATTCCTCTGTGCCATGCAGCTGTGAAAATCTTTCCTTTGTGTTAAATAAAATCTGTAGGGGAATGAGGACGAGATATTTCTGGGGTAAAATAAAATGTACAAAACTGTGCAATGTGATCATACACGCAAAATGACTTAATTAAAGAACTAGAAGGAATGTCTGGGACTACAATACATTGCAAGGCACTGTGTGCACCTGTGGTTTATACTGGCTGGCTTCCATTCACAGACTGCTGGTCAACAGTTCTGCCTAGGATGCTGATTCTTCCAAGATTCAGCACTATTAAAAATTCACACTAACAATGGCTGTTAACCTTCTCATGATGTGCGATCTCTTGACATTTTTCATTGTGAAGAATACGTGTTGAGCCATCCTTATAAACACTGCACTGCATTGCCACTAATGCTTATCAAAAGCAATACTATGGAAATCAACCCTTTGTCTGTACAGCAGTCTGGTATAATTGTCATCAAATTATGTCCAGAAACAAATCTGATGAAGGAAATAAAGTGTGTTCCCAAGAAAGTGTGCCCCCCAACTAGAACTCCACATGAGCAGCGGCCTTTGGGGTAAAGGTCCCAGAATTAGAATGTAGCAACCACATACTTTGGCAAAAATGGAGACTACGTGAATCACTGATTAAAACAAGGGTATACCATGGTAATCATTTGAAATGTTGGGACCCTGTAGAGCAAGTACCCAAAACATAGAAACTGAGTTCCTGGAAAAACATACTTGAATATACCAAGCCAGAGATGGGCATTTCCTGGAATATTAATTTTTATTTGAGGTATGCCAGTCTCAGAGTTAGTATATATACATTTTTGGGGGGGGGAGCTTGGCCCTCACATCAGGGGGTACAGGGGGGGCTTGACCCCCTACTCCAAAAAGGAAGTTTAAAGGAGAAAAGTGATGTTCAATATTTGCTCTTCTGGATTCCAGGTCTTTTTTTTTTTTCGTGTGTCAACACTCAGAATTACAAGTGCCAACATTTCAACTGGGAGCTGTACACCCCCTGTTTTGCAGAAAAGATATATAATTACTACATGAACTTGCAGGGTTTTTTTTTTTTGGGGGGGGGGGGTTATGGAACAGTGTAAGGCTAAGATCATGACGGCCAGCACAGCAGGGTCACCCTTCACAGGAGAACTCTACTAAATGGGATGCCATCATAAAATGCACAAAATTAATGAATATGTAATGAAACCTATAGTTATGTGCAGGGTTGCCAACCTTCTTTAAACTTTAAAATGATATACTGACAGTCTTACCTTCAGCTGCTCTCTTAAAAAAGACTTTACAGCTACCACAGGTTAGCGCTCCATAGTGACAACCAGAAGCTTCATCTCCACAAATCAGGCACATCTTCTGTGGTGCAAAGAAGCAGTCCATTGAGAAGGCCTGGTCCCTTCCACCATCAAACCTTAAAAAGACAAATGAAAAAATTTAGCATTATGAAAGACAGGCCATATCACTAACAAATTCAGCTCTTAGTTGTATAAAGACTGTAGTATAACTAAGCTACTCACAGCAATTACCCATAAAACAAAGGTTGACGTTCTACATCACAGAAATCCATGGCTCTTCATTTTTGTTTCTTTCAAACTTACTAACAAACTTCGAAATTATCTCTGCAAGAAAACTGTGTTACACATGAAGCAAGCTCTTCAATACATTCCCCATGAAGCTCAACTGGCAAATCATCTTGCCAAAAGCCCCTTCTCGTGGGAGAGACAAAATAACACATATAATTACTGTTAATGATAAACAGATCAATGCGATCTTAATGAAAAGACTGTGGAAGAACTGGATTCCCACTGCCAGTGCACTAATGGAGTCCACTTGTGTAAGATGGTCGTAAAAATATATGTAACAAAGGTAGAATTTTTCCAGGGTCTCTAAAGGGTCCAGTGGGGGTTGGTAAATGGCTAACTTTCCAAATTACTGGAATTAATGGTAACACTGGGCTCTTCCCTAAGTATTTTGTTCCTCTGAACCTGTACAACCTTGGAGTTTATATATTTAAGTCTGGAGTGTATGGGATACGGGACAAAGCATCCTCTCATCTTTTTTCTGAACCTGATTGAGTTGAAATTGATTGTAAGAAATTACTTTTATCAAATCATGCCTCTTTTCATTTTGATTCTTAAAAAGTACATGCTCCATCTGTTCCACATTGAAAGGATTTGCTACACATTCATTGTTAAGACCTTTTAATGAATATCCATGATAAATAATACTGAATCAGATTAATTCATCAAAACAATTCTCTCTATATTTTTAAGTATAAAGTATCACATTTTTAACCATGCAATGAGCTTCCTAGTTGAAGTTGTTAGTAAGACAAGTAACTATGTCACATTTTGTCTGTCCACTTCCTTCTACATTATGAGAAACTATGTTCCACATTTTGGCGATCAAAGAATGAGAACTATGCCTGAAACTGTTAGGTTAGACAATGCTGTTTCTTAAAATCAAAACAATATCCTGTACAAAGGTGCCTGTCAATGAAGGGGAAATGCCTCCTCATTATGACTGACAACTCTCCCGAGGATGGTGCGTCTCCTACCAGAATCATGTAACATTGCCACAATTTCAGTAAGTGTATTAGATGGGGATCTCCTGTAAAAACACCAAACACTGATGCTGTTTTGTAAATTATGAGTTTGTGTACACTCCCTTAACACTCCATTAACCTTCAATGTGATGCTGTACATTATGAGTTTGTGTACACTCCCTTAACACTCCATTAACCTTCAATGTGATGCTGTACATTATGAGTTTGTGTACACTCCCTTAACACTCCATTAACCTTCAATGTGATGCTGTACATTATGAGTTTGTGTACACTCCTTAACACTCCATTAACCTTCAATGTGATGCTGTACATTATGAGTTTGTGTACACTCCCTTAACACTCCATTAACCTTCAATGTGATGCTGTACATTATGAGTTTGTGTACACTCCCTTAACACTCCATTAACCTTCAATGTGATGCTGTACATTATGAGTTTGTGTACACTCCTTAACACTCCATTAACCTTCAATGTGATGCTGTACATTATGAGTTTGTGTACACTCCCTTAACACTCCATTAACCTTCAATGTGATGCTGTACATTATGAGTTTGTGTACACTCCCTTAACACTCCATTAACCTTCAATGTGATGCTGTACATTATGAGTTTGTGTACACTCCTTAACACTCCATTAACCTTCAATGTGATGCTGTACATTATGAGTTTGTGTACACTCCTTAACACTCCATTAACCTTCAATGTGATGCTGTACATTATGAGTTTGTGTACACTCCTTAACACTCCATTAACCTTCAATGTGATGCTGTACATTATGAGTTTGTGTACACTCCCTTAACACTCCATTAACCTTCAATGTGATGCTGTACATTATGAGTTTGTGTACACTCCCTTAACACTCCATTAACCTTCAATGTGATGCTGTACATTATGAGTTTGTGTACACTCCCTTAACACTCCATTAACCTTCAATGTGATGCTGTACATTATGAGTTTGTGTACACTCCCTTAACACTCCGTTAACCTTCAATGTGATGCTGTACATTATGAGTTTGTGTACACTCCCTTAACACTCCGTTAACCTTCAATGTGATGCTGTACATTATGAGTTTGTGTACACTCCCTTAACACTCCATTAACCTTCAATGTGATGCTGTACATTATGAGTTTTTGCTAATTAATATACTAACACCTTGTGAATGTTACCAAGAAAAAGGAGTGTACGTCACACCAAACAAAGCACTGTCAGATTCTCCCAATTATACACATCACCGGTAAAAGTCTTCCAAGGGACCCACAGCACACTGTTTCCCATTTCTCCACTAATTCAGTCTGAGCTTTCCCCTAAAGGTCAGGTATGCCCTGCTACCCCCGCAACCATTTTGACTTGGCAGATTGCACTACATATTAACAAAAGTGAGGATCTACTGTGCTGTCATCATGTAATGGTGTACGCCAGTCACCTACGTGATTAAACAGTTTAGTGGGTATCCTCTATAAAAAACTTTTATAGCACAGCTATGTTTTAATGTGAACAGTGCTATAACTGAGCTGAATTTACATTTTCTTAACAGAGAAATAATTGAAAAATTCTGACAATACAAGCTAAAAGACCCCTTCCGCACAAAGACCTGTATCATATGACCACAACAAAAAAATGGGACAAAGTTACACAGTGATAACTTGTAACGGCTGGTGGTGTAGATTACATTAATATAATATGCAAGGCCTGAGTCTCCACCTCCCCCATACAGACAGGTATCGGAACTCAAGAGAAGTGACTACAAATGTATCTGTATATATAGCTGTATACCACTACAAGATCGGTGCCCGATTCATCTCTTTTAATAGAATCAGGACTTGAGGTAGTAATGTCTCTCTCTCTCTCTCTCTCTCTCTCTCTCTCTAGTATCAGGTCAAACATAGTATTCACTTCTGTCCATTCCATCCCTTCAATCAATCAGTCAATAAATAAACAAACCAGTAAAAATCACAAAAGAGATGGTGACGAATTAAAACCATGATGCAAGGCAGCACAGATTCTCTGTAGGAAGGTCATGCCAAAATGTTTGCTCACTGGTTCAACAGGGCAGGTGACAAGAATTACTTACAGACATGTGAGATCTCTCTCAGTATTTCAAGCAGGTGGCTACATCCCCTGGCTGCTGTTTTTACCAAAAAGTAATTTAGTATTCTTAGTAAAGTTGTGTAAATAATGTGACTTAGATTCATGAATATTACAGTTATACTGGAAATGGATGAAGTTGAAAAGGATGTGATTCTGGAAGAAGAAACTGAGACTGAGGTTGATTGCCTGGCTGCAGCCTGCCCTTGAGAGCACAATAGTACCAAAAAGGCAATAATTTAAAAGATACCTTAATTGCCTGGGAAGGGATTGAGGAAGAAGACTTACTGCAATAGAATTATGATGCCATTAATCTGGTAAAGCAAAAGCTGGGATGTAATAGAAATATACAGACAGTATCTGTGGGACAGCAACTGGTAACATATGAAGACAAGGCAAGAAGGAGAAATTTGAGACTAATTGGGGGAAAGTGAAGAAAACATGGTGGCACTCTCAGCGTGATATAGTAACAAAAAAAAAAAAAAAAGAAAAGTCAGCTATAGAAAGAGCTTACAGATCGCCTTTATCTTCAGGTGATTGCAATTATGGTAAACCCACGATAACCATGGTCCATTCTGTTTGACAGTGTGAGAAGGAGCAGGTATTATGACAGTTATGGGACATGGGAAAAAGTGTACAGTAGAAGGATGACGTGATTTCTATAAAACATGACTTTTCAAAAAACATGCTTCAGTTAATATTATAATTTATAGAGATGATTAAAGAATGTAGATTGCAGAAAAAATAAGTATTGGTTGTTTTTTTTTCCAGCTGTTTTTGAAAGTGTTTCACTGAAATGGAATGCATTTGTTTCCTTGTGAAAGACAACAATGAATATGTTGAAAATAGGTATCACAATAGTTTGTGGTACTAAAAAAAGTATTACATTTGTCTCATTAAATCGGTCAAATCTTCAAGATCAGTAGAAGTAAAAGATCAGGGCAAGCAGAATGAGCAAAGCATGAAAAAGAAAGCATGTTTAAGTTACCGGCTTTAATCCTCTGCACAAACTGCCAGACGTCAGCATGAGAAGGTTTAGTTATCAGTGTGACTGTTTGCATGTAATACCTAGGTGCTGCTGGGAATCTGCTACTGTATTATTTATATACTGACAGGACTCATTGTCTTTCTGCTTTAAAGCACAGGGATTTATGCTAGCCTTTTGTTATAAATACTACCAAAACAGCCTTATTTGTTAAATATAGTTACATATTAGCTACTGAAGTATTGTAGGATTCAGTAATTCAGGTACATGATGATGCTTATATCAGGCCGATAGGCACCATTAGTCAAGCCACAGTAGATGACAGGCTGCAGAAACTATGTGCTAGAAGTAAGATGTCTTCTGTATTTCAAGCTGCCATGATGATCTTAATCCACAGTTATATTTATAGATGGGTTTATGTAGTGTGCTTTTGATGTATGGAGTTTGATTAAGGAAGCAAATATTGATGCAGCTATTATCATGGCAAGATCTCTGCTTTAATAACTGTTGGTCTTGATTTAACTGTTAAACTAACTGTTAGAGCTACATACCCAGAAATGTGTCTTATGTAATATACTAATCAATCTATATAGACAGAGTTTTGACTATAGAAGCAAATACTGATTCAACTATTATTACTGCTATCTCTGTTTAAATAATTGTTTGATGTGACTTAATCGTTCAGGTAATAGTTTGCTAGTCATGCAACCACAGATGAGTTTTGTTTAATAAACTAATGAAGATACATTAATGTAGTACATAGAAAGGAAGATAAATATTTGTTACATACATTAAAATATGTTTCAAATGTTTATCAAAAATAGGTATCTACCTTATTTACATGTTTACTTCTAAGTGAATGACAGAAATGTACTGCATAACAGTAGGGAAGATTATATGTTTCTATACAGAATCTACAGCTAAAGGTGAAGTGCTGTTTATGGGATGGGCCTGAATTATAGACATGAAGGAGAACAGAGTTTATAATAACATAATAATGTTACATTTGTAAATAATCAGGTTTCAAGACTGTTGCTACAAAGATTATATCCAGCTCAATGTCACTGCCTTTCAAATGTCTGTACAATATTTTCCAATATTTATCTATGATGTTGCTGGAATGATTTCTGACTGAATAAAAAAAAAATTATTTAAGAAATAATATCTGCAAATACAGTATTTTTATACATAGCAAGGCATTTGATAAAGTGCCACATAAAAGGTATCCATCCCATCCATATCTGATCTGCACTGGAGATGGACCAGTGGCATCTAACCGAGAAAGTATGGAGATACAGTAAGGTAGCAAAGTCAGAGGAAGGACAGGAAGAGTATACGTAAGGCACTGCCACACCTACTGCATTTTTAGGAAGGACAAGGGACTTAAAGAGCACTAAATATAAGTGTGGAGGGCATGTTATCTGACCCAACAAAGACAACCACTGGCAATCTACGGCCGATGTTCTGGGTCTGCTCTTTTTCAGAGTAGAGTTTAGGTTTACAGTATCTTCTTCCCCTTAGTCAAAGTAAATAGCCAACTTGGACCAGAGAGTTACTTTTCCAGGAGAGGAGGGACTCATGCAAAATGGGACATGAATGCAGGGGGTGGGATCTCTTGCAAGTAGTAAAGCAAAGAGTTAGCAGGAGGTGGTCAGGCAAAACCTAAACAAATCATCGTTAAATGAAACTTCAACTCTCCAGCAGTCAATAATCATCTGATCTGGATAGCTTACAGAGGCATGAAATAACATGTCAAGTCTATATTCAAATTGTCACTTGGCCAGCAATAAAGTCCTTCTTCTCTTTTACATGCACAACAGAGCAAGGCATTTTAAGATGCAATTTAATTCTCTGGCTTGTCTGACTTTCCAGAGTACAAGCCCTCAAAAGCAGGGAGGCAATAAAAGACTATTCAAATGCAGACCAATTATCCTGGATTGTACCCCATTCTAACTTTTTAACCTGCTGTCTAAAGCATAATTCAAATGTTTCTGGTTTAGATATGCAGCACATGCAGAGGTAAGAACTGCATTTCCATACTGAAATTATTTTTTATTTAATACTATAATTGCTAGTAGAACTAGATTTAAAGATGTCTGAACATTATTCTTGGTAAGTATAAAAATGCTTCCCTCAAATACTATAACTTTTCAAATGCTGCACTGGCCAAAAACAACAACAACAATAATAATAATAATAATAATAATAATAATAATAATAATAATAATAATAATAATAGTTGTATGTTCTCTGCATCCAGATAATGTGGATTTGTTTTGTTTTTGGCTACTGCATGGGATAACATAAGCAGCATCTGAAAAATATACAATTTTTTAAGTGATAGCTTTAGAACCATTTAGCGGCACTTAAGACAAAAGTCATAGCTACTCAAGGTCATGAGTAAGAGAAAGGCCATAGCTACTCAGGGTCATGAGTAAGAGAAAGGCCATAGCTACTCAGGGTCATGAGTAAGAGAAAGGCCATAGCTACTCAGGGTCATGAGTAAGAGAAAGACCATAGCTACTCAGGATCATGAGTAAGAGAAAGGCCATAGCTACTCAGGGTCATGAGTAAGAGAAAGACCATAGCTACTCAGGGTCATGAGTAAGAGAAAGGTCATAGCTACTCAGGGTCATGAGTAAGAGAAAGGCCATAGCTACTCAGGGTCATGAGTAAGAGAAAGACCATAGCTACTCAGGATCATGAGTAAGAGAAAGACCATAGCTACTCAGGGTCATGAGTAAGAGAAAGACCATAGCTACTCAGGGTCATGAGTAAGAGAAAGACCATAGCTACTCAGGGTCATGAGTAAGAGAAAGGCCATAGCTACTCAGGGTCATGAGTAAGAGAAAGGCCATAGCTACTCAGGATCATGAGTAAGAGAAAGACCATAGCTACTCAGGGTCATGAGTAAGAGAAAGACCATAGCTACTCAGGGTCATGAGTAAGAGAAAGACCATAGCTACTCAGGGTCATGAGTAAGAGAAAGACCATAGCTACTCAGGATCATGAGTAAGAGAAAGGTCATAGCTACTCAGGGTCATGAGTACTTGTGGCTTTTGAAACATATAATAGACTGGGAGAAATGTCAAGAAAAGTGTTAAACTGTCCATACTGATGAATATTTTATAGAAATCCAAAAGGACTGAGTCACCAATATAGCCATGTTGGTCACAGATGTGGCTTACAGTGAGCAGAGCTGTGTCAGTGCCAATGTTAGGCCAGAAGCCATGTTGTGAATTCAAGACACATGATGCATTTGCTCACATGCTGAAGTACTTATGGATGACCACATTCAGTGCCAAAATGGATTAAGCAATAAATGGAATGCCCGTCAAAAGAACGGGCACAATATGTCTGCAATACCTGTCTGTTGTACAGATTTTTAGGGACATCCCTAATTTGTTCTCAAACTTTTGCTCCGTTGTTCCTAAAATTAAAAATTATTTTGAGAAGTTTTAAGTTCATACTGTTGTAATTTTTTTTTAAATGTGCCCTAATTTGCGGACTTTTACCTACATTTTATTTATTTATTTGCTTGCCTTTTCTGCTACTCTCGATGTAAAAGCTGAGAGATCATTCAAAACTTTATGGGAAAAAAAAAGAAATCATCAGCTGTACGTGTTATAAAGTGTCGTGAAAAAGTTCCTTGGAAAATCCTATTAAGAAATATTAAATATTTCAGAAGTTATACCCTTGTTTCTTTTCATAGTTTTTAATTAATAATATTCAAAGTCTGACATTTACATACAAAAGTATAAGAACCCTGACAGAAACACACATGTAACATTTCAAAGATAAAGAAATGTTTTTACAAACTAGTCTGTCCTACAGAGTATTTGTCTTGTATTACAATTTAATTGTAGTGCTAAGGGGAGAATGATTCTTACCTTTCAAGACTACAAACAGTAGGGCGTTTATGCATTCAATACTGAGTTAAAATTTGGAGGCAAAACTGGAATAGCAGTTGAAGATAATTAGTTAAATAATACTATTGTTTGGACTTTTATTCCAGAATCAGCACAGACAGAGAAACAAAGACAAGTGAGGGACAAAGAGAAATGGAGCAAAAGAGAGGGAGACCAACACAGAAGGGGACTGAGCTATACAGACACTCAAAAAATAGCTTTCGGTGAAGGTGTAAGTATAAATGCAGATAGATTTGGATACTGCTGGGCATAATATAATATGGGAATGTTTTCAAAATGCAAACATGATTTACATATAACGCAGAAGTTTAAGAAAGAATGTGAGAATGAAATTAAAATACAAACTACAGAAATGCTACTGGTGCAAATGTTAGTAAAGTGCATGGTTTATAATACACACATAAGATCCAGAGGCATCTCAGAAACACGTATTTATGGTGATGAATTGGACATAACCAGTGGAATAACTGCAAAACGTGTTCTTTCTGTGTGACAACAGACAAATTCTAACGCACTGAAGTGATACTAATATGGTTATATTGCACAGTGAGTCCTTTGTCACTCACAACACAGTGAGTATGGACAAAAGCGCGAGTTACTGGAAAATAATTCAGAAAAAACAATACTTACTTAAACTGCTCTGTAATAAAAACTGTCTTTCGGCTTTTCCCAGTTAGGGGTCGCCATTGCAGAACTCCAGTCCACTAATGATTGGCAGTGAATTTTTACGGTGTCGAGTTCCCAGCCCGGTGCCAACCTTTAAGGAAGGCACACCCACACATGCACTCACCTACCTGCATGTCTTTAAATTCATTTGACCGCGTGGAGGACATGCAGACTCTGCACAGAAGGCACTCCAGCCGAGAATCGAACGGGAGAATCTTTTGTTGTGAGGCGACAACACTAACTGCTAGACCACCGCAGCCTCATTAAACTGCTCTGTAATGCTAACTACAAATAGTCATCACAATACAACAGAAAATCTTATGGAAACAAAGTAATAAAACATAAAAGCACGATGTTCAATGCATTCTCTGCCATACTAATGGTAGAAGTCAAGTGCACATATATAGCATGTAAAACAAACAGGCAGGTGTTAAGTACACAAAGGAGGAACATGCAGAAGACATGTATCTGACTTAACTCTAAATCTGCAACATATGTTAGTCAGCTTTAATTTTCTGTTAACAAGCTCATCTCCGCATAGGAAGCTACATTGACTTTGATTATATATTAGCTAATATAAAGCTATATGAAAGTATAGGGTCTCCATAACTACAAAATTACTGATCTCTTAGAAGAGATGCAAGATATAATTAAACAGTGTGACCAAAGGCACACACACACAAGCCAGAGTCTCAATTAATTAATGAATTACTTAATTAATTGATAATTAATTATGTAAATATGTGACAATACTGTTGTATTCTGGGAGCGGGACAGTCCTGCAATTCCACATAATGACCTGTCATATCACACAGTAAATATAATGAGCTATCATATATCAGATAACAAATACAAGGAAAGTACAGTTGTGTACCTACCATAAATGTAGATGTTCAAGTGTATTCACTGTTGCAGTCATTACACTTGGGTTATCCTGCTGGCAGGCGACCCGCAGTCAGCCCGAGTTCCAAAGTCTTGGTCCGGCGTCGGTTGCTGTTGCCTCTTCCCTGATGTCAGTGCGCCAGGGGTATAAAAGTTGCAACCGACGCCATTTTCTTCAGTTTTTCTTGCCCCAGATGTCAGGTGCCCCCAGATAGGAAGGCTGGCAAGATAAAATTATGCCAAAAAACATGCATATATTACTATAAACATTTCCTTCATCTACAAGCAAATACACCACATAGGTTGTACAGAGCTGAGACGTGCAGAAAAGTTCCAGCAATGAAAAGGGGGATGGTGGGTGGGTAACCTGGACTGCAACAGTCAATACACTCGAACATCTACATTTATGGTAGGTACACCACTGTACTATGTTCATCGTGTTTCACTGTTGCAGTCATTACATTTGGATAGAACCCAAAGCTGAGGTTGGTCGGCTGGGTCTAAATTGGATTTGGAGAGGCTACCAGGCCCTGCAGAACTGCAGTGGCAAAGCCTGTTCTGGATTTAGAGTAGAGAGGTAAGTGGTAGTGCTTGGTGAAAGTGTGCACTGATCTCCAGGATGCAGCTTCTAAAATGTCTTTGGTTGGTTCTCCTCTGAGAAAAGCTGCTGAAGTGGCTGCTGCTCTGGGAGAATGAGGTCTAATGCCCTTAGGCACTGATATGCCATGTTGTGCATAACAGAAACGGATGCAGTGGCCTATCCATTTTGAAATTGTCTGCTTTGTAATACGCTTTCCTTGTGATCCTGCAGCATAGGCTACAAACAGTTGCTCAGCATTTCTGAAAGCTTTTTTGTCCAAGTAGAATCGTAGCTGTCTGTGTATATCCAAAGAGTGCAGAAGTCTCTCCCCTTTATTCTGGGGATTTGGGTAGAAAGTAGGTAAATGAATGGTTTGGTTCAAGTCCACATTGGAGACCACTTTTGGCATGAATGTTGGGTTTGTCCTAAGAGAGACCCTGTCCTGAAGAAAAATGATGAAAGGTTCCACAGCCATTAATGCCTGTAACTCTGAGACTCTTCTTGCTGAAGTTATTGCTAGGAGCAGAGCAGTTTTCCATGATAAGAATTTTAGATCAGCTGTGCTGGCAGGTTCAAAAGGAGGCAGTGTGAGTTTTTCTAAAACAAAATTGAGATCCAAATTTGGTACTGGTGCTCTCCTTGGAGGTCTTATATTTTTTGCCCCTCTGAGGTACTGGCGTAGTAGAGGATGTGAAAAAATCGGAGGTTCCGTATTGTAATGAGCTAAAATGGCAGAGGCGTGGATTTTAATTGATGAGAAAGATAGGCCTTTGTCCAGCATCTCAGTTAGGTATTGTAAAATCTGAGGTATATTAGGGACAAGTGGTTCGAGCCCTTGGGCCTGGTTCCAAGCACATAATCTCTTCCATTTTTCTGCATAAGATTTCCTAGTGCTGGGACTCCTGGCTTCTAAAATGACATCCATAACAGCTTTACAGAGAGGTGCAGTCTGAGTGGCTACATTATCTGCCATGCTGCCAGATTTAAGGTTCTGAGTTGACTGTGTAGAATCTGATTGTTTTGTTGTGTCCGAAGATGAGGAATTTGAGGTAGAGGCCAAGCTGGGCCTTGAGACAAGCTCTTTAGGATTGGGTACTAGTGCTAGCGTGGCCAGTCTGGGGCAATCAGGATCATTCTTGGTCTTTCTTGTCTGACTTTTAGGAGTACCTTGGTAAGGAGAGGCATCGGAGGGAAGGCATAGACTGTCAGGCCTTTCCAGCTGAATGGTAGAGCATCCACTTTCCATGTTTGAGAGTGATAGGTTCTTGTGCAGAATTTCTGTAGTTGGCAATTGTGAGGGGAGGCAAAAAGATCTATGGCTGGGCATCTCATTATCATGCTGAACACCTGTGGATTAAGCTTCCATTCATGAGGATCCATGAGATTTCTGCTTAGTTCGTCTGCCAGTGTATTTTTTGTTCCTGGCAGGAATTGTGCCTGCAGATGTACTTGATAGGTCAGTGCTGTGTTCCACAAAGTCATGGCTTGCCTGCATAGGGGTAGGAATGTGTGCCCCCTTGCTTGTTTATGTACCACATAACTGTGGTATTGTCTGTCTTTATTAACAGTTGTCCTGGATGTAGTAGGTCCTTGAAAGCTGTCAGGGCATTCTGTACAGCTAGCATCTCTTTTTGATTGATGTGAAGATGCATTTGTTCCTTGGGCCACATGCCCTAAATACATTTTCCTGCCGTATGTGCCCCCAGGCACAATCCGATGTTATTGTCTGCCTGGCTGTGGGTAAAGTGAAAGGCTGTCCCTTGTTGTGGTGACAGGCCTGGGCCTACCATCAAAACTCCTGTTGTAGGCAGGGAATTAAAGTTATGATTGTCTCCAGGCTGTGACAATGCTGAGTCCAAACACTTTTTAGATACCATTGTAGTTTCCTCATATGCAGTTTTGCATATGGAATTAGTAGAATGCAGGATGCCATGAAGCCCAGGGCCTGCAGAATTTTTCTTGCAGGGAGCTGGGTTTTTGCTGCCATCATTTGAAAGTAATGAGTCAGTTGCCTTTGTTTGTCTGGCATGAGATAAGCCATCTGGGCAGTTGTATTTAAGCTTGCACCCAGGAATATTATCTCTTGAGAGGGCACTAGTTTTGATTTCTTTTCGTTTACTGTGTACCCTAGGCAAATTAGCAATCTTTTTACAAACGCCAGATGCTTTAGAAGAATGTCCTTGCTCTCTGCTTGAATAAGGCAGTCGTCCAAGTAGGGATATATTTGAATTCCTTTTTGTCTGCAAAATGCAATTACTGGTGCCAGGCACTTTGTGAAGACCCTGGGTGCAGTAGATAAGCCAAAGGTCAGTGCAGAGAATTGGTAATGCACTGAGCCTGCTATGAATCTGAGGTATCTTCTGCAAGATTGTCTGATTGGGACATGCAGGTATGCCTCCTTGAGGTCCAAAGTAACTAGCCAAACCTTCTTGCCCAGCATGAGCAGAAGTTGATGCAGTGTTAACATTTTGAATTTTGGAACATCCAGGAAAGTATTTAGGATTGACAGGTCCAGTATTGGTCTCCAGATTTTGTCCTTTCTGGGTACTAAGAAAAGTCTTGAGTAAAATCCTTGTCCCTGTTCTTGCTGTGGAACTTTTTGAATAGCTCCCATGTCCATAAGAGCAGCAATCTGTTTTTGTGCCTCTGCCCATTGGTTTTGTGGCAGGTCTGGCATACCTTTTGGTTTTGGAAGCATGTGGAAGTGGAACCTGTAACCCTGAGAAACAATATTCAGCACCCATTGATCCTGGGTGATCATGTGCCAATTCTTTGAGAAAAGTGCTAGTTTCCACCCTAGGGGTGCTGTCAAATGGTAAGTGCTTGGCATTTGCAGAGGGAAGTCATTGGGACTGTTTCCTATAAGGTTGTAATTTGTCTTCCCCTCCTTTGGGGGCTGAAGCACCCCATTGTTTAGGTCGGTAGGAGCCTTGGTGCTGAGATCTGCCTCTTGGGCATCTATATCTGCCTCTTTGTGGCCTATCTGACACTGGAAACTACCAATTTTTTGAAGGCCAGTTTCTGCTAAATCTAGGTAGTTGAATCTGTAAGAAATCTTTCACTGTCTGCATTGACTTTGCTTTAGCCTCCATTTTCTTTAACACCTCTTCTGCCTTAACACCAAACAAAGTTTTAACATGGTCAGGTAAACTTTGTTCTTTCAACCAAGCATGCCTTCGAATAACAGAGCCTGTAACTGTGGCTCTACAAGAAGCCTCTAATGAATCAAAACCACATTGCAGAGTATGCTTTCCCACTTGTTCAACTGCATGCAATAAATCCTGCATTTCCTTACTGTCAGGACCTTCTGTATTTGAAACCATTTTCTGTTTTAACAATGACATGAGGTACTTTGGTATTTAAGCATGTGAAACTGACAGTTTAAAGCTCTTACAGCTAAAGTAGCAGAAGTGTAAACTTTTTTCCCCCATCTGTCCAGAGCTCTGGAATCCCTATCCGAGGGGCCAGGATTTTTAGCAGTGGAAGCCTTAACACCTTTTGGACCCTGAGAAATTGTTTCTGGGTTTACAGTGGGGTTTTTGTAAAGAAATTTATGAGAGTCAGGGACTCTGTAGTACCTGTCTGGCTTGACTGGTGCAGGGGGTAAAGAATCAGGAGACAGACTGGATTCAGAAAAAAACATCATCAACAATATCAAGCACAGGGAGGATAGCCAGGGGCCTGTGCTGAGGCAATAAAAGGAAGTCTCTGAGCCTTTTCTTGGATACTGAATAATCCTGGCTCTCCCAATGGAAATGCTCCCTCATGGTGTGCAGGGTTTCTACAAAAGAATAATCATCAGGCGGAGAGGCTGAAGGTATGGATTCTTCTGCATCAGAGTCCTCATAGGGAGGGAAAGAATATCCCTGAACAGAAGAGGAGTCAGAGGAAATAGAAACCTGGTGAGAGGAATCATTATCAGTGTCTTGCCTAGGCCTTTTGTCAGGAGGGGGATGGGAACCTCTGATTAAAGTAATTAGATCTTCGGCCATTTTAAGCATCTGTTTCTTTGGCATAGCTGACTGTTCTGGAGAATGCTGTACTTGTTTCCTTGTCTTTAATGGGGTTTTTGACTTTGCCTTTGCTGCTGTAGTGGGCTTAATTGTAAGCTGTGAAGGTCTGAAAACACCCTCAGAAGCCGATGCCTGCTCAGCGGCTCCGGACCCATCAGAGGGTATAGTTTCTGTATGCCCAATACCTTGAGTTTCCACAGGCCTCAGTGTCTCCATGTGGCTGTCGGTTATGGCCTGTGGCTCTGAGGTAGCGGGTGTCAGGGGCTGCAAAAGCGCCTCACTGAGAACCGGCAAACCGGCGACTGGCCTAGAAGAGGCTTCGTCATTGGTTTTCGACCTCGGATGCCTGACCTGTTCTTTGTCTTTGCGTTTTTTATAAATTCTGATTGTCGGTTGTTCCGACAGCATTATGTAATTAAACCTTCGGCCAAAATAATGTAAAGCAAAATCAAACTGACGTTTAATAGTGCATTTTTTGAATCTAGCACAAAACCGACAACTAGTGACGTTGTGGTCAGGGCCTAGGCAAGGAATACTAAGAGTGAAAGTCCTTATGAGGTATTTGCTTCCCACAAGAAATACAATTATTAACTTTTACTGACATTGGTCTGGAGCAAGAAAAGGTTTCCTCAACGGGGTACTTAGCTTTATTGAAGACTTCAGTTCTGAAACTCAATTTTGAAAATCTCAGGAGTCGGCCGACTGGCACTTGCGAACTGCTTTTGCTTCAGGCACCGCGCGGCAAGAAAGACTGAAGAAAATGGCATTGGTTGCAACTTTTATACCCCTGGAGCACTGACGTTAGGGAAGAGGTGACAGCAACCGACGCCGGACCAAGACTTTGGAACTCGGGCCGACTGCGGGTCCCCTGCCAGCAGGATAACCCAAGTGTAATGACTGCAACAGTGAAACACAATGAACATCAACGTAATGGCATGTATAGTGATGCTGTCAAGCACAAAGTCCTGACATTGTTACCAAAGAGTTCATCCTCTTCCAAACATGGACAATCCCTCCACACACCCCCAACACCCCTTGAGGGAGGTTCCATCGCCTCCACCCTCTAAACTATGTACTGCAAATATCTTTGTAAATACAGACCTCTTGATTTATTTCAGAAAGCTGTTTTTCCAAGCCTGTTGAATTTAATGGCCTGCCTAATCACAGCTTATAAAAATGACATGATCAGTTAAATGAATACCTCCTGACACCTGTCAGACAATAGGCTGAGGCTACAGTTAAAAGCAATGTCTTCTGATTTCTAATACAAGAGGCACAGCTTTAGTTCATATACAAGTACTGATATAACACACAGACATACTGCAAAGTTTGCAGCAAACAATGGTCAAGCAAAAAAACACTAATCCACCACTTAGGGTTCATGTCCATACTACAGAAGGTCAGGAAATTAGGGTTCACAATCTAGTCCAAAGGTCAGGATATGATTAAGGGCTCTTCCTTGTCCACATTCCAGAGGATAACTTTACATCACTGGCTCAACAGCACAGAGATCTCCCACAGTATTACATACCATTTGTGAGAACATCCCATTTAATAAAATGTTACTGTACATATAATCCTACTACTACCCTACAAAATACCAGTAAAATTGACTACTACATTACGTGCAAAAATCAGTCTGGGGAACAGGCTGGATTGTGTGATATGAATGACAAAAGACAATAGTGCTGCATTTATAGGTAAGATGCAAATATACCTGAGAAGGAATGATCATAACAGCTGCTTTTCAAAAGAGGCAAAAAATGATTCTATATGTCTACAAAAAACCCCCAAAATGTTGCTGGAAGAAGAAAAAAATTGACTCAGCCTTGGTGGTAGTGGGAGATACAATAGCAGTGTTTGCCAATAATTTCCTTTGTCTTCTATTAACTGTTATCACCATTGGGTAATTTGTAGATATAAGTGCATATGGTATGTACCTATACATACCTTGTCTCTCAGTGCACAACCTACACTTGAGCAGATGACCTTCTCTGTATTTATGGGTAGTGTTCTTTGATACCAAAGTAGAAAACTTCCAATGGCACTGCCAGCCTTATCTTAAGTGGTTTGTGTATTAAACTGTTCAAAAGTACCACAAAGCGGCTGCATCTGTCTTAACAATGACACCCTAAAACTGTCAGAGGGCTGCAGTTATACTTTAAGTATGAGGTTGTAGGAGGTTGTAGGATACAGCAGGAGACACTGAATATATCTGGGGGCAGGCACATGGAGTTAAGATGGGAAAGTAACCATGGAAGAAAAGATGGAATGTAGGATATCCTTTTCCCTGCGTCATGATAAGAACCTTCAGCAAAGCATTAGCACAATTTTCCTTCTGCAATAAACATTATGAATATCAGTGTGTGTGTGTGTGTGTGTGTGTGTGTGTGTGTGTGTGTGTGTGTGTGTGTGTGTGTGTGTGTGTGTGTGTGTGTCACTCAGAAAACTGTTTTGAATCCAGCTGAAGTTAATCTGCCGAATGCATTGCAAATCACAAAATAATTAAGTCCTTGAAACCAAGGAAATATTATGTAAAGGGATGAAAACCATTCAAGGGTTTTCTAGTAGTGATGCTCACACAGCTTCTTTCTTCAAGGGTTTTCTAATACTGATGCCAGCATTGTTTAATCTTCAAGGGTTTTCTAAGCCTTATAATGATATTGTTTATGCTTCAAGGGTTTTCTAACACTGACACCCACCTTGTTTCTTCTTTAAGGGTTTTCCCAAGACTGATACTGGTATTGCTTATGTACTCAATTAACTCTATACCCCCCAAAAATCAAGTCAGTCATCTAAACTACATAGACAGTACTAAACTGTAGCCCTGGTACTACAATGCCATTTTCACTTCTATTCTATTCGATCTTGGGCTCCAGTCAGCTGTACTGTACCTGGGAAAGCATGCGGTTTTGCAGTACTTGTGCTCAGCTGCGGTGCTAGATACTACTCCAATGAAAGCTATTTTATCTTGCATTTTTAGCACCAAAAGATAAAATGTCACATTACCTTTTACTCCATGAGTCTATAGCGATCATCCTTTAAACTATCCCTGCTATGTTGTTTTATATAAAAACAGACTGGCTGATTTAATTTAATTTTGATGTGAAAGGTGATCTTCAGTATATATGCATAATAACACCAGATCCAGTGTGGAGCCCAGGAGTACATATGTAAACATGCTACCAATGTGTTTGTGTGCGTGTATGTATATAAATACACACACACACACACACACACACACACACACACACACACACACACACACACACACACACACACACACAGACACACACATAAATATAGATGTTCGAGTGTATTCACTGTTGCAGTCATTACAATTGGGTTATCCTGCTGGCAGGCTAACCTCAGTCGGCCTGAATTCCAAAGTCTAGGTCCGGCGTCGGTTGCTTTCGCCTCTTCCCTGATGTCAGTGCGCCAGGGGTATAAAAGATGCAGCCGACGCCATTTTCTTCAGTTTTTCTTGCCCCAGATGTCAGGTGCCCCCAAAAGGGCAGGCTAAAAATATGTCAATAAAACATGCATACACCAAAATATATATTTTGCCTTCATCTACAAGCAAATACATCACATAGGTTGTATAGAATAGAGAAGTACAGATAAGTTCCAGCAAAGAAAAGGGGGATGGCGGGTGGGTAACCTGGACTACAACAGTGAATACACTCGAACATCTACATTTATGGTAAGTGTACACAACTGTACTATGTTCTTCGTGTTTCACTGTTGCAGTCATTACAATTGGGTTGAATCCCAAAGCTAAAGTTGGGAGGCTGGAGCTAAATAACATTAGGAGTGGCTAGTAGGCCCTCAGAACTGCAGTGGCAAAGCCTGCCCTGGATTTAGAGTAGAATGGTAAGTGATAGTGGTTTGTGAAAGTTTGCACTGAACTCCAAGTGGCAGCCTCTAAAATATCTTTGGTTGGTACTCCCCTGAGGAAGGCTGCTGAAATGGCTGCTGCTCTGGTTGAATGTGGCCTATTGCCCTTAGGTACTGGCTTGCCATGTTGTGAATAGCAGAAACAAATGCAGTGGCCTATCCACTTTGAAATAGTCTGCTTTGAGATAGCTTTTCCTTGTGATCCTGCAGCATATGCCACTAGTAATTGCTCTGTCTTTCTGAAAGCTTTGGTTCTGTTCAAATAGAAGTGTAGCAGTCTGTGTATATCCAAAGAATGCAGAATTCTCTCCCCCTTATTCTGTGGGCTTGGATAAAAGGTAGGCAGATGAATAGTTTGGTTACGGGCCATGCTGGACACTACCTTAGGCATAAATGTCGGGTTCGTCCTTAGAGAAACCCTGTCTGGATGAAAAATGATAAAAGGTTTCACAGCCATGAGTGCCTGAAGCTCTGAGACTCGTCTTGCAGATGTTATAGCTAGGAGCAGAGCTGTTTTCCAAGATAAAAACTTTATATCAGCTGTAGCGGCTGGCTCGAAAGGAGGCAGGGTGAGTTTTTCCAAGACATAATTAAGGTCCCATGCAGGTACTGGTGATCTCCTTGGAGGCCTTAAATTTTTGGCCCCTCTGAGGTACTGCCTTAATAAAGGATGAGAAAAGATTGGCGGCTCTGTATTGTAATGAGCCAAAATGTCCGAGGCATGAATTTTTATAGATGAAAAAGATAGGCCTTTGTCCAGCATCTCAGTCAAGTATTGCAAAATCTGAGGAATGTTTGGTACAGCTATGTCAATTCCTAGTGCCTGGTTCGAAGCACAGAATCTCTTCCATTTTCCAGCATAGGATTTTCTAGTACTAAGCCTCCTGGCCTCCAAAATGACATCCATCACCGCTTTAGTGAGAGGTGTGTTTTGTATGATTACATTATCCACCATGCTGCCAGATTTAAGGTCTTGAGTTGGCTGTGCAGGATCTGATTGCTCTGCTGGGACAGTAGATGAGGCACTTGAGGTAAGGTCCAGGCTGGGCATTGAGACAAGTTCCTTAGGATTGGATACCAGTATTGGCGTGGCTAGTCTGGGGCAATCAGTATAATTTTTGGCTTCTCCTGTCTGACCTTTAGGAGTACCTTGGGGAGGAGAGGCAGAGGAGGAAAGGCATATACTGTTAAGTTTTTCCAGCTGAAAGATAGAGCATCCACTTTCCATGCTTGTCTGTGATAAGTCCTTGTGCAAAATCTCTTTAGTTGGCAGTTGTGAGATGAGGCAGATAGATCTATGTCCGGGCATCCCCATTTCCTTGTTACCATGCTGAAGACTTGTGGATTCAATTTCCACTTGTCGGGATCCATGAGGTTTCTGCTTAGTTCGTCTGCCAGAATATTTATCTTTCCTGGCAGGAATTGTGCCTGCAGTTGTACTTGGTAAGTCAATGCTGTGTCCCACAAAGTCATGGCTAGTCTGCAAAGGGGGTAAGAATGAGTGCCTCCCTGCTTGTTTATGTACCACATGACTGTGGCATTGTCTGTCTTTATCAGTAGTTGTCCCGGATGAAATAGGTCCTTGAAGGCTATCAGGGCATTTTGAACAGCTAGCATCTCTTTTTGATTGATATGTAGATGCATTTGGTTTGCGGACAATGTGCCTTGAATACATCTTCCTGCCCCAAGCATAATCCGATGCATCCATTGTTACTGTCTGTGTGGCTGGGGGTAGAGTGAATGGCTGTCCCTTGTTCTGGTGACAGGCCTTTGCCCACCATCGAAACTCCTGTTGCAGGCAGGGAATGAGAGTAACTATTGTTTCCAGGCTGTGGCAATGTTGAGTACAAACACTTTTTAGGTACCATTTAAGTTTCCTCATATGCAGTCTTGCATATGGAATTAGTAGAATGCAGGATGCCATGAAGCCCAAAGCCTGCAGAATTTTTCTTGCAGATAACTGGGCATTTGTTGCCAACAGTTTGAAATAGGTAGTCAGTTGTCTTTGTTTGTCTGGTGTGAGATAAGCCATCTGGGCAGTTGTATTTAAGCTTACACCCAGGAATATTATCTCTTGAGAGGGTACTAGTTTTGATTTCTGTTTGTTGGCTGTGTACCCTAGGCATGGTAGTAATCTCTTTACAAATGCCAGATGCTGTAGTAGAATGTCCTAGCTCTCTGCTTGAATGAGGCAGTCGTCCAAGTAAGGATATATTTGTATTCCTCTTTGTCTGCAGTATGCAATTACTGGTGCCAGGCACTTTGTGAAGACCCTGGGCGCAGTAGATAAGCCAAAGGGCAGTGCAGAGAATTGATAGTGCATTGAGCCAGCTTTGAATCTGAGGTATCTTCTGCATGTTTGTCTGACTGGAACATGCAGGTATGCCTCTGTTAGATCTAAAGTCACAAGCCAAGCGTTCTTGCCCAACATGGGCAGGAGCTGCTGTAGAGTCAACATTTTGAATTTTGGAATATCCAGATATGTGTTTAGAATAGACAGGTCCAGTATTAGTCTCCAGGCTTTGTCCTTTCTGAGTACCAAGAACAGCCTTGAATAGAATCCTTGTCCCTGCTTTTGCTCTGGTACTTGTTGAATGGCCCTCATGTCCATGAGGGATGAAACTTGTTTTTGTGCCTCTGCCCATTGATTGCATGGCAGGTCTGGCATACCGTTTGGCCTTGGCAGGGTGTGGAAGAGGAACCTGTAGCCTTGTGATACTACATTAAGGACCTATTTGTACTGGGTGATCATGTGCCAATTTTGTGAAAAAAGTGCTAGTTTTCCCCCCAGAGGAGCTGCCAAAAGAGAAGTGCTTGGTGCTGGAAGGGGAAGTCATTGAGACTGTTTCCTGTATGGCTGTGATTTTTCCTCTCCGCTCGTGGAGGTAGAAGCACCCCATTGTTTAGGCATGTATGAGCCTTGGGGCTGTGATCTGCCTCTGGGGCGTCTGTATCTGCCTCTTTGTGGCCTGACACTGGAAAGGACCAATTCTTTGTAGGCCAGTTCCTGCTAAATCTGGGAGGCTGTACCTGCAAGAAATCCTTGACTGTTTGCATAGATTTAGTTTTGGCCTCCATTTTCTTCAACACCTCTTCTGTTTTAACACCAAACAAAGTATCATGCTGTAATGCAGCATCTAATAGTTTTGCTTTAACATGATCAGGAAGATTCTGTTCTTTTAACCAAGCATGCCTCCTAATGACAGAACCTGTAACAGCGGCCTCTAGAGAATCAAAACCACATTGCAAAGTATGCTTTCCCACTTGTTCAGCTGCATGCAATAAATCCTGCATTTCTTTGTTGTCTGCACATTCTGTATTTGTTAACATTTTCTGTTTCAGCAATGACATAAGATATTGCTGATATTTAAGCATATGAAATTGGCAATTTAAAGCTCTTACAGCCAAGGTAGCAGAAGTATAAATCTTTTTACCTCATCTGTCTAGGGCCCTAGAATCCCTATCAGAGGGGACAGGGTTTTTTGCAGTAGAAGCCTTGACCCCTTTGGGACCCTGAGAGATAGTTTCTGGGTCAGCAGCAGGGTTTTTATAAAGAAATTTATGTGAATCAGGAGCACTATAGTATCTGTCTGGCTTAACAGGAGCTGGTGGTAAAGAGTCTGGAGATAGACTGGACTCTAAAAATACATCATCTGCAATGTCTAAAACAGGTGGGATAGCCAGAGGCCTGTGCTGAGGCAATAAAAGGAAGTCACTGAGCCTTTTCTTGGATTCTGAGTAATCTTGGCTCTCCCAGTGGAAATGCTCTCTCATAGTATGCAGTGTCTCCCCAAAAGAATAATCCTCAGGAGGAGAGGCTGAAGGGATAAATTCTTCAGCATCAGAATCCTCATAGGGAGGAATGGAATATTTCTGTTCAGAGGAGGAATCAGAGGAAATGGAAACCTGGTCTGAAGATACATAATCTAACTCTTGTCTAGGCCTCTTATCAGGAGGGGGATGGGGACCCCTGATCAAAGTAATTAGGTCTTCTGCCATTTTAAGCATCTGTTTTTTAGGCATGGAGGCCTATCCAGGAGAATGCTGTACTTGTTTCTTTGTCTTTAGAGCGGCTTTAGCCTTTGCTTTTGAAGCTGAAGTAGGTTTCACATATAACTGTGTAGGCCTGAAAACATCCTCAGAAGCCGATGCCTGCTCAGCGGCTCCGGACCCATCTGAGGGAATAGTTTCCGAGTGTCCAATACCTTGAGTTTCCAGCGGCCTAGTCGGCTCCACGTGGGAGTTGGAAGCGGCCTGTGGCTCTGAGGTAACGGACGTCATGGTCTGCGAAAGTGCCTCACTAAGAACCGGCGAACTGGCGACATGTCTAGCAGACGCGTCATCATTGGTTTTGGATCTCATATGCCTGTCCTTTTCTTTGTCTTTGCACTTTTTATAAACTCCGGTAGTTGGCTGTTCCAACGGCATTATATAATTAAATCTTCTGCCAAAGTAATGGAATGCAAAATCGTACCGACGCTTAATAGTACGTTGGTTAAATCTAGCACAAAACCGACAACTAGCAACGTTATGGTGAGGGCCTAGGCAAGGAATACAGTAAGAATGAAAATCCTTATGAGGTATTTGCTTCCCACAAGAAAAACAATTATTAACTTTTTCTGACATCGGTCTGGAGCAAGAAAAAAGTTTCCCCAATGGGATACTTAGCTTTAATGAAGACTTCGGATCTGAAATTCGAATTTGAAAAACTCAGGAGTCGGCCGACTGGCACTTGCAAACTGCTTTTGCTTCGGGCACCATGCGGCAAGAAAGACTGAAGAAAATGGCGTCGGCTGCATCTTTTATACCCCTGGCGCACTAACGTCGGGGAAGAGGTGACAGCAACCGACGCCGGACCTAGACTTTGGAATTCAGGCCGACAGAGGGTAGCCTGCCAGCAGGATAACCCAATTGTAATGACTGCAACAGTGAAACACGAAGAACATCTGTGTTGATCCAAGGGAACCTTCCAGCCACAAACAGGCCAGGGACACATAAAAACAATACTGACAATAAAACCTACTGCAAATTAAACCTCAGTATAGACAGTGTAAATAATACATTGTCTAGCTACACATAATAATACAGTACAGTTTACTGCAGAGAAAACACTAAGACACTGTATTATTATCAGCAAATCTTTTAGACGAAAACTTGACAGCACCTCCTCTCCACCAAAACCATTCTTTGCATCCCTAGAATAAGTAAAATGTCATTCTTTTAAGTCATATCTCCTTCACCACTTCCCTTTGTTTCTCTTTTATACCTTCCTATGCATACTCAAAAGATTTTTTTTTACTACATCTTAATTGACCTGCAAACCTTAAAGTATAGAAAGTTTTACTCAATACTGTACATTAGGTAAAAGAGGCACATGGCATCACCACATAACATGCTAATACTTGCAGCAGTACTGCACAGCTCAAAAGCAGCTTTGTTGGAGCAGGCAAATGGCATGGATCTTATCATGACCAGTTGCTAACTAAACTGGAAAGAAAAAGCATATCCAGCTTCAAACACCATTCAGTGTAATTCTTTATAGCTACAGAAATGACCACAGGACTGCATTACCTCTCATCTTCAAAATGGCTGGGTGGTACATGAGTGACTGTGCCAGGGGATTAGAGTTATTCTGTGGAATAATGAGCAGGGCTTTACATTCATGTATATTTTTGAAATGAGGTTTACTTTAATTTTCATCATTATTATTTGGTTAGATACATAAAGTTTGATGACTCCCATAATGTCGAGACACAAATAAATCATACCACTTTACTTAAAGCTTGCCAAGTTGCAACTGTGGTTACATCATTTGGCAATGCAGCACTTCAGGAAAATAAAGTTTTACCTCATTCCTGAAGTTGCATAACCTCGCATTTAGTTTACATAATAAGAGTGGCTGGTTCAGCCTGCCACATGGGAAGTGGAGGGGTGCTTATCTCTGCCCCCCCAATAAAAACACTTCCTTTCAATTTTATTATTTAGACTGACTGCTTGAACCGTCATATTTATGGCACTGACAGTTTGTGCTGTAATGTGCTAGCTACAGCTGGACGCCATGAACCCTTTTGGTTTGGGGTTTGCTATTTTGAACATTTGTGTGCTAGAAATATAAAGGAATATGTGCCAGATATGTGGCAACAGAATTATTACTGTTGACCACACATGAAGAAGTTATTTCTGCAAGTTCTGTTAGCTGTACTAAAGATAGCACTTTCACTTAGAAACTTCCTAATAAATTATTTTTCCTCTGTTGTTCAATAACTACTTCAAGTTATATGTTAAATGTACAAATGGGGGAATACAAAAGCCATTAAAAGTAGGGTATTTTTACCCAAATACAAGACTACAAAGACACGTACCTAGAAAACAGAGAAAGTCAGAATACCATGCTTCTAAAAGCTGCAAATATAGTCCTCTACTGACGTCACAAAACCTCAGCTATTACACAGATTAGGAGACAAGAAGTCCTGCTGGTGCTTCCTGCATCCATACTAAGGAAGGATCACATTACCCTACCCTTCATAAAGTCGAAAGACGTAACCAACACAGCATCAGTCTAAAGTTATTTATAATAACTACAGATTTTCACAACTAGAGATTATAGCAATGCACTGTCAGTACGTTGTTTTTTATTATTTGCAGTACTGACTCATAGATGCATTTTTTTTTTTACTTTACCTAACTGGAAAAAAAAAGTTTGCTCATGGTTTTCACAACATATAGGTCCATAGGTCCATAGGTAAGCACTAAGCTATCTGCCCAAGGGCATTTATAAGCCTAGTCAGAATGTGTTGGCTATCGCCAACCCCTTAGATTAGTTCCCTGTGCCTCTGTCCAGCAGAGCCGTTAGTTCCCTGCGCCACTGTCCAGCAGAGCCACTGCAGTGATCCCCGGGGTATATTTTCGGTTTCCCATCCACCCGCCAAGGTTTCTCTTGAAGAGTGTTAGTGAGGGGCTCTGCCTGATGTATACTGGAATCCTGTTCCAAAGCATGGGAAGTCTCTGGGATAGGAATCTATCCCTCCAGCATGTCCTATTTATCGTTGTGGTGAGGTTTATATCTCTAGAGCGTGTGGCTCTCCAGGATTTGTTTTTTTTTAGGTGGAGCATGTCCATCAATTCTGGGTTGGACATGGCCTTGTATGTCAGGCGGAAATCACCTCTGGGTAAGCAGTATGCAACAGAGTACAGCTGGAGTTTCTTGGATCGGGCTGCATAGGGCATCTGTTTGAGGCCAGTAATCCTCTTGGTGAGGCACTTTTGTGGTCTTTCCAGCTGTTGCAGGTGTCTTGTAAGTTACATCCCAAATGGGGCGTTGTATTCTATGATGGGTCTAATGAGTGATGAGTAGAGAGGCACAATAACCTCTTTTATTCTAGATGTGAGCACTTTTTTGATTAGGTTGGCCACATAGAAGGATTTTCTAACCACCTTGGCAACACGATTATCAAAGGAGAGATTACTATCTACTTGGGTCCCCAGATCCCTTATTAACCTGTATACATACTCAACTGAAGTCAAAGACAATTAAGCAACAACATTTCCATACATAAAACCATCTTTTTCCTTTCTTCACTTCTAGCTGTAATAATGGTCTCATGCATTCATTAAGTTTTCTGGACGATGAGTTAAATGCACCTCTGTTTTATACAGCTGGTGCATGTTTGGAGAATTAGAGGAGGGCAGTCACATACACTGACAACTAGGCTTTTATTCTAAAGCAGTCATTTTTTTTTATTTTGTGAAACACTTTTCAAAACATCAAAATGCAGTGCAACTGAAAATCAATACAATTTTAATATGCAATGGAATGTAATAAACTCCAGTATAACAGACTGCACTCTAAATAGGTTCATAGGCTGGTACTGGGCTATCTGCCCAAAGGCATATATTAGCCCAGCCACGTTGTGCGGTATTCACCGCCCCTTTAGTAGTTCCCTAGACCCTTGAACTAGCAGCTAGTACCTTTGGCCCCTATCTAGTAGTGCTGTTGGTGTGATCCCCGGTGTGAACTTTCTGTTACCCATCCACTCATCAAGGTTCCTCTTGAAGAGTGATAGTGAGGGGCTCTGTCTTATGTAGATCGGGACC
Organism: Protopterus annectens; assembly: GCF_019279795.1. Classification (NCBI taxonomy): domain Eukaryota; kingdom Metazoa; phylum Chordata; order Ceratodontiformes; family Protopteridae; genus Protopterus; species Protopterus annectens. The sequence goes on from NC_056749.1 coordinate 350,663,761, forward strand.
CTGTTCCATAGTAAGGGAAGTCTCTGCGAAGGGAATCTATCCCTCCAGCATGTTCTATTCATTGTTGTGTTGAGGTTTATATCCCTAGAGCGTGTAGCTCGAGTAGATTTGGTTTTGCTAAGATGGAGCATGTTCAACAATTCTGGGTTGGACATGGCTTTGTACGTTAGACAGAGATCGCCTCTGAGAAAGTGGTATGCAACAGAGAACAATCTTAGCTTTTTCAATCGTGCTGCATAGGGCAACTGTTTGAGGCCAGTAATCCTCTTGGTTAGGTACCTTTGTGGTCTCTCCAGCTGCTGGAGATGTCTAGCCAGGTACATTCCAATTGGTGCATTGTACTCAATAATGGGTCTGATGAGGGAAGAGTAGAGGGGCACCATTACATCCTTAGATCTTGATGCAAACCCTTTCGTGATCAGATGGGTCACATGGAAGGATTTTCTAACCACTTTGGCAACATGGTTATCAAAGGAAAGCTGACTATCTACTTGGGTCCCTAGATCCCTTATTTCTTCTTCAGATTTCAGGGGATTACCTCCTATGTTGCAGTTTGTGGGTACTCTGTTTTATCCAATGGGGATTAATACGCATTTTTTTGCATTTAGCTTGAGACCATGGCTTTGACACCATGCATCAGTCTCATTTAGGCCCTTCTGGAGGATCTCCATGTCGGCCGGAAACTCTATTATAGCACCCAGTTTGCAGTCGTCCGCAAACTTAAGTCAGCCACAGCCCTTCCGCGCTTGCCTGTACTTCTGAGAAGTATATGCCAAACAGGAGGGGCCCCAGGACAGAGCCCTGAGGCACACCACTCGTTACTGGTTTGGATTCAGACATAGATCCCGCTACTCTTACTTTATGGGATCTGTCTGAGAGCCAGTTTGCGATCCATCTTGTGACATAAGGGTTTATGCCCAGGCTGGTGAGCTTATCAATAATACCTGAATGGGGAATGGTGTCAAATGCTTTAGCAAGGTCAAGGTAAGCCGTGTGTACCTCCTTTCCCTTATCTATAGCCTGAGTAATTGTCTCAAAGAAATCCACCAGGTTCAGGAGGCATGATCTGCCCTTGACGAAGCCGAACTGTGTGGGGTCTAGCGACTGGAGGTTCCCAATCTCTCCATTTATGAGTTTCATAATGATTCGCTCCATAGCCTTACAGATAAGACTGATCAGGCTTATTGGTCGGTAGTTCCCAGGGTCAGTTGTGGCCTCACTCTTGTGTAGTGGGACCACCATTGCCGTGCGACATTCTATGGGCACATATCCTGTGGAGAGGCTGAGACTGAACGGGGTATTAAGATGCGGGGTTAATTCCTTTTGGAGCTCGCGTATGACACAGCCTGGGACACCATCTGGTCCCATGGAGGCAGTGTTTTTAGCTTTAGATAGAGCCTTGTTAACCAACGTATCAGTAATAATTGGACTTACACAATCCTCTAGGATGGTAATAGGCCCTGTAGGTGGTGAGGGGGGGGGGGGGGATTTGCACTAAACCTGTCAGCCAAGATGTTGGCAATGTCAGAAGGGTCAGTATTTTGTTCCATTTTGTACTAGCTCAGAACAGACCTGAGCATTGCCATTTAGGTTTTTGACGTAGCCATAGAAGGCCTTATGGTTATCCTTGGCATCCTTGGCAACTTTTTTTTCAAAATTAGCTTTAGTTGACTTGATGAGGGCCCTCAATTTCTTACTAATGCTGATCAGGGATGATTTTTCTACTTGAGATTTGGCCTTTTTTTGTATAAGTCTCCTCCTTTTATTGTAAAGTTTGCTTATGGCATACAGGTTTTCTGGACTTATTTATTCATCAAATGTTAAATAAAATAAAATAAATCAACTTTTAGACAGAAGACAAAAAAGTTTAGTTTATACTATGAAAACAACAATTCTAAACGCATATCTCTATGGAGCAGTGCCTGCAGCATGTGTGTGGACCAGTTCACTGCGTTTCCTCTACAGCTGTTTTTACTAATTTGATTAGTAGTTCTGTGTTGTGTTTTTGATAGCTGTCTATATTCTGCCAAATGTCCTGACTTTTACATGTTTTTTCCTTAGAAATTTGCCATTCCTTTAAAAAACACAATGTTGTTTCCCCATCTTCTTTTTGGATTTGGATATTTCTTAGCAAACAGCCTTGTTACCTTTGTGATGATAGTTTTGCTGAATCTTGACTGATTGTGTACCGCCTCAATGCCTGCTTGCTGGAGTTTACAGAGGTGCTATCCTGACTTTATGTTAATTCTTCCAGATATCCCAAACCGAGACTTTTCATATTCCCCATTATGCTGTCAGTCACTCTTCAAGAATTCAGATAACTCTGTTCATTATTTAAACCACCCCCATTCATTCCAGGATGAGGACAAGGGCTGCTAAGAGTAACATTCTTCATTTTTCAGCCAGTTGTCCATCTTTATGCAGCCTACCTGAATCCTGGTTTCTTCCTGAACTAACCACTTCACCACAATGTACAAACTGCACATCTCTGGACAAAGAATCTGGCATGGCCAGGCCTAGCTGTATCAGTACAACCCAGCATGCAAGTGCCACCAGACAACCCTATTAATCACTGCACACTGGCATCAGATGCTCTTTCCAAGAAGTGCCATCTGGCAAAAAGCCAGTCACTCTTTTGCCTACGGTTCAGACCACTACTTAGACACTGGTGAAACAATGGCAGAGATACTCTGCCATTATGCCAACAGATGCCCCAGAACCTTAAGCGTTAAATAGTCTGATTCTAAGTTGTAAGGAACCATGCTGTTTAACATGTGGCCCCTCACTTAAGATCTAGAATCCTCTGCATTACTGTTATTACTATTATTACTGTTATTGTCTGCATTACAGTTCTCCTTTTCCCCTGCCATCTTAAGGATGCCTTCTATCATTTTATTACCGAAGAAACAGCGTATATTTATGTGTCTGTGTGTGTGTGTGTGTGTCTGTGTGTGTGTGTGTGTGTGTGTGTGTGTGTGTGTCTGTGCATATGTGTGCGTGTGTGTCTCTGTGTGTGTGTGTGTGTGTGTGTGTGTGTGTGTGTGTGTGTGTGTGTGTGTGTGTGTGTCTCTGTCTCTGTGCATATGTTTGTGTGTGTGTGTCTCTATGCATCTGTGTGTGTGTGTATACGTGTGTGTGTGTCTGTCTCTGTGCATCTGTGTGTGTGTGTGTGTGTGTGTGTGTGTGTGTGTGTGTGTCTGTGTGTGTGTGTGTGTATGTGTGCAAGTGTGTGCGTACGTTTGTATGTGCTCGTTTGCAGAATTCTGTACGGTCACAGTGTGAAGTTAGTTCCCATCTGCATTCTGCTATGTAAGTCACAATACCTCTTCTCCTTTATGCACTTATTCTGCTGTTTAAAGCCTTCCTTTTTTACACAGGATTACATCTTCTATTTTATTCTCCCTGACTCCTATATAAATAAGTTACTTTGCAGCCATCAGTCAGTATGCCATATCTCTGTACTTCTGGGCATACTATCTTCCTTCAGTGCCACTAATTCAGGCAGTTCACAAGGCTGAGACTGGTATTCAAGAATTTGAAAACACCTGTTAAGTTTTCTGGCCTTTTACCACAGTCAGATAAAATGTGCGTTTTCTCTCCAATTACCACTTTTTCCTGGTTGCTGCCATTAACTCGTTACACTACCTACACTCGGGGTGAGGAAAAGAATAGAATTGTCCTATTATCTGTGTGCTTCCTATGTCACCTGCTTTAAATATTTACTAAAAAAATCAACTTAACTAGTCACAGTCCTCGCTCCCCTCCTAGACAAAAGCACAGCATCATGCAAACGCATCCCTCCATCTCTCCATGGGAACAGCTCCCCTACAATGAAGCTAAAGAAAGAAGACATCTGTTTGTCCATCCTCATGCTATGAAACAACCTAGCATCATACAGTGATGGTGCTGCATCTGGAAAGTCCTGCACAAGCACAGCTGCATGGAGTTTGACTGAGCATAATTTCATCAGAACCACTATAATCACAACTGATCTTAATGTCTGTTTCCTGCAAAGCTGCCTGTGCTCTTGATGAGGGATTTTGTTTTATTATTAGTGCAATATAAAGCTTTCCCATTTGTGTATGTTGTTTTTTGTTTTTGATATGTGTAACTGTCAGTGTTTTGAATTCCGATGTATATCAGTTTGCTGCCTGCACATTTAGTCTTGTATGGTATTCATCTTTTCCACTCAGCTGTGTGACCATGAGAGTTAGTAAGAAGCTGAGGGGGTGCAGAGGAGTTTTATGTCCCCGCCACCTGAAAAATGTTTTCTTACCGGTGTTTGTGACATTCTGTTTTTTGAACTGTCACTTGTGACTTCATTTTTTTTAATATTTTATAGTCATGTTAGACTGTACAAGCACTGTCATCAGCCTGTGTTCCCCAATTGTGCTCTCCCACAGAAAAACAGTTGGTCCCACCAGAGTTCAAAGACTTGGTAAAGATCTGGTACCTGGATCTGCCCTATGGCTCCCCCATTGATGCAGAAAGACCTAGTCCAGTAGGATTTGATGTGAATATCAACTGAAGACTCCTCCTTCCTGTTTGTGACCTCTCAACCTTCAACAGAACACTCATGAGACATTTCCATGGAAGCAGTCATGCAGAGTAATGTTCTGGAAGCTCATCTGCAGTAAGGCATTGTCAACGTTTCAAGACTTAACCTTCTAATGTAGCTGTTTGGGATGCATCTTTTTCAGACCTCTCACCTGTGGATAGTGAAGGAAGCTAATTTGACCCCTTGGTTGCTGCAGGCACAAGCCAGCACTATACAAGTCTGCCCAAAAAGATAGGCATGGCAGCAGGTGGGTGTCACAGATATCCCACCTCTTAACTTGGTCACTTTCTCAAGATATTCAAACACCAGCACAGGATTGCATAATAGACCATCCTTGCAATCCCTTCAGAGGGTAACTTCAACAGCCACCATCTTAATAGAAATAAGTGGCTAGACCAAAAGTGCTGAAACTTAGCACAATGCTTTACACTCTTGCAACAGAAACAGTGTCACTGTGCATTCTGATTCATGATAAAGTGGGCACAGAAAATGTTTGAAGGTTTCAGATTCTTAGGCATTGAACACAGGAACTTTTCAACAATAAGCATTAGGATAGAGATTCAAAATGTACAAGTGACATTAAACCCGAACAGCGTAGGGCCTATGCACTGTTTGCTAGTCTAAAGCATGTCATTATGCCGCTGAGTGTAGTAACAAGACAGAAAAAAACTTATGAGCTGAGGGTAGCAGAAAAGATAATCTCAAAACTACTGCAGGAGGTTTGTGGTCAGTTTCTAGACATATGGACAAGTACCTTCTGTCTTTAAGCAAAATTAGATATGACTTCACATGACAAAATCTACAGCAATAAATTAATTTCAGCAGAAGTAAAAGCACACAAAAATGGGTACTTTTCTGTTATTGGGGCAACAGCTGTAAAGTGCTACCCCACGGTTGATGTCAAGTCTGTGCTACTTATTTCTTTTAGCAATACTTACAGGATGTTACTTGCTTAGATTTTTCGCACTTTACATATTTGTTTGTCTAGCTTTTAAATGTGAGGTTTCAGCTTGTCATGTGTGTGTTTAAGAGAACTAGGTCGTGCATGTGAAACTTGTCTTTTTTGTAGTACAATAAGCTTATGTTAATAATGACAGTGGATGTCTCCATCCGACTCCCTCTTTTTTGTGCAGATTGATTTTCACATTTACATTTCGAAACAGTTGCTGATGGTGACAGTATGATTAGTGCTTGTAATTTTCACCTACCTATAGTTAGACTAAACAAGGCTAAGGCCTTGGTGTGAGTTTAAAATGTGGGTTTCTTCGTGGTAGATCACACACTTTTATGCTTCAAAAACGTGTCTTAGGTTGAAATTTAAATTGTCTTCAAAAGGTTTGTTGTTATTGATACAAACGCACAAGTGTTGACCAGCAGTATTCTGCCATCTCATCCCAAGTTTGTCTCGGAAGTCGTGTTCCATGGCATTTACTTTGTTTACCATGGTATCGTTTGCTTTAGTATTCCAGAATTTTAACCTTTTAATGTGCATTTTTTGCAGGGTGGTTACTCTGGGCAGAGTCAAAACTGATAAGGAAATTTAAAGCTAAGTGCATTTTAAAGTCAAGTCAGAGTGATCTGCATTCCGTTCAACACTGTTTGAAAAGAATAGGCAGCACTGACTCGACATGAACTGCACATTTTGCCTGCTGCTTCGTTAACGGAAAAGTACCCAAAAATGCTTTCCAAGAAAGTGTGTTTTACCAGAAACACTAGACTCAAAAGTGAACAAAAGTAATTCTCAAAATGTACTAACATGCCTGAGTCAAAAGAAGATGCCACTTGGAGCTCCTCAAAAAATAGGCCAAAGGCATGTAGGACTAATCTGGTCAACAAAAGATAAATAAAAATAAAAAACATATCAATACAAAATGTAAAATCCTACACCAGTCCAGTTAAATTAAGGGACTGTGATACAAAGCATCAAAGTAAAAGGCATGCATAACGTTCACATATGTTACTATATACTCCTAACAAGTCATTGCAAAGCCAGTATAAATGACAGATGAAATTTAAGAAAGATGTACTGAAGCCTGTGTCTGGCACTGACAGCAAGCAATTCAATGGACTGCTAATAGGACAGCTAAAATTATCCAGGTTAATGCAGGGCAAGACAGAACATTATTTTTATGTAGCAGCACAAAACATGTTAATGCTCTTAACACTTATGAGTATTTGTAAAAAGGACAAATAAACTCTGAGTTAATTAGTTTGAAAGCACAGTTAATACAACCTTGCTACATTCTTCAGATGAGAACAGCACTCGATGGGAACAAAAGGTGGAATATATAAGGAGAAATAATATTATCCATGCATATTAACTATGACCTTATATGCCTACAAAATAGATAAAATAAAAAAAATGCATTTACAGATCAAAGACTATAATTTATAGCCACAGAAAGCTAACCGAATTGCTCAGTATAATCACTAACTTGTCTGGAAACTGGTGCTCTATGAATTACTCTATAAGCATAAATACTTGGAACCTGCTGCTCTAGCCATAGGGTTACATTCTCTTTTCAGAAGGGGGAAAATTTGTTCATAAAGTACGGGCATCTGTGACTATTCAAGCTCCATGTATAAAGTATATGCAAGACTGGGTCCCTCTCTGTAGAAACACAAACACACAAGTGTAGAGCATCATCAATTCCCTCGTTTCCAGTTTTACACAGGGTCAGGATGTCATATCAGCTGTTCTCTCTTTTCATTCACAGCTACTCACCACCTAACTTGAGAGTCATGACTGAAAGTCTTCTCTCGTGCAGTCCATCCATGTTGTGACTGGATGTCGTCATCACCTCTTGACTTCTTTCTGTCATTCCCAGTCTGTTTTACTGAATCGTCTTCTGCTTTCCTACACGTGGTCGAACCGCCATAATCTACTCTCCTTGACCTTCATTTGGCTTTAGCTTTTTGCAGACACACACTTTCAGCACTACATTCTGGGATCACAAGTTTTTATAGTGGTTCTTCTGTATATTTCCACAATAGTGATACAGTATCTTCAGGGGAGCTGGGATTCATTTAATATTATACCATGACCCCCCCCAAAACATGCACGCTGACTGGCCAGCGTGCACATTGTAAATTGAGTTATACTAATGGAAAAAGGTCCGGTCGCCCGGACTTTTTTCCATTAGTATAACTCTACTTTTAAAACACTGTCTCGCTATGTTAAATGGGTTTAACATAGCGAGACAGCTAGAAATAAGCAAAGGAGATCTCCGTTGCTTATTTTAAAGCTGCCTCCAACCCATTTAACATAGCGAGACAGGTTTTAAAAAAAAAGCAACGGAGAAAGCAAGATCTCCGTTGCTTTTTTTACTGTTTCGCTATGTTAAATGGGTTTAACATAGCGAGACAGTTTTAAAATAAGCAACGGACATCTCCGTTGCTTATTTTAAAACTGTCTCGCTATGTTAAACCCATTTAACATAGCTTAAAATAAAAAGCAACGGAGATTTTGCTTTCTCCGTTGCTTTTGCCCACAGCTCTGATGTACTGCGCAGGCACGTAGTACATCAGAACTGCCGCAGATGCCAGACATCTGCGGAAGGGCAGTAAACAGGCATTATACTATGCCATTATTTCAGAAAAGTAATAGTTTATTTTCTTAAATACTGTCATGGTATAATAGCAATAACCCACTTCTGGGTGTGGGTAATGCTGTATTTACCCACGGTTGGCTTTGTTTGGTCCCTCGGGCTTCGCCCTCGGGACCAAACCACGCCAACCATGGGTAAATCCAGCATTACCCACACCCAGGCGTGGGTTATTGCTATAATATACTCTGTAGACCAGCTACTTTATGCAAAGTATATCTGGATGTCAATCACATTTATTTATTGTTTAACTCCACACAACTATAGAAAAGATAGTACTTGGAAACTGTGAGAGAAAATGATGTGTAACTATAGTTAACACATTAATAATAATATATTTAATGCATTAACAGTAGCTACACAAATCCAGGCATCTCAAACGTATTATCTTAAAGACTGCTGAAAAAGATGCAGCATAACTTCTTAACTGTGGACAGCTATGCATGAACCATTCTCACAACTGATGTGGCATAGATATAAAAGCTGATGTTCCATAAATTTAATATCTCTACATAGACAGTTTTAAAGGATCAGAAAGACATAGGAAGCAATGTTCTCACAGATGCACAGAAGATTTTCTTTAATTCCTGCCCTTACTTCTGTGATAATCTCTGATACTGTGCAGTGCATTAAGAGATCAAAACTTAATACAGTTTCTTAAACAAAAGGGAATACATTCATGGTGGTACTTAATGTTTTTTAAGTTGCTTCTCTCTGAATTGTCAGTTTTATTTATGTATTTTTTATTGACTTATTTACTTACTGCACAGTGCAGTTATGTAGCAGTTACTGCTCCTGCCTCTTTTTTTCTTGGCTCTTAACTTTCAAACTAATTATACGTAGTAACTGATTAATAATGCATAATATAATTCTATTATATATGCTAAAACTCAAAGAATTTCAAGTTATTAAAGAGATAGTGGATTATCTCCAATGTAATGATGAAGACGTAACTGAAACTATAATTTGTGACTTTCTAAAATCATATTTAAAAAAAATAATAAATAAATAAATAAATATTTATTTCGTAGAATACATAGCTGATGACAAAAGAAAATGAAAACTGAGGGATAAGTAACTTCTTAAAATTCAATAAATTTTGAATATGGCACAAATAAAAGTTCAGAAAGGAGAAACTACTTTACTGTTAAAAAAATTTTGATTTTAAATTACAAAGTTGCAGTAGCTTTTTACAAAGTTTAATTACAGGCATCTGCCGCATCACTAAAAGGCTTGTATGGACTCCATAACAGATATAGAATCATACACAGATTCAATCAAATAAAATATGTCAAGACATCAGCAAACAACAACAAGGTTACATATATAGAGGCTTGTAATAAAATATTATGCAAAATGCCTAAAGTAGGCAAGGGTGACATATCACAGCCTTTTCTAAATAAATATAAATTGAATATATCTGGCAGTTGTAGAGAGTTTAGACTTGTTGTGTCTTTCGGCTTTTCCCGGTTAGGGGTCGCCACAGAGGAACTCCGGTCTGCTAATGATTGGCAGTTGATTTTTACGTGCCGAGTTACCAGCCCTGACGCACAACTTTCAATGAAGGTACGCCCATTCACGCATGTCTCCACGCAGAAGACGCTCTAGCTGAGAATCTAACTGGACAGCGTCTTACTGTGAGGTGACAACACTACCGCAGCACCATTACTATGAGCTGTATTTCCTGTGGTGCAGGGTTTGATCCCCAAAATCCCTCATCTATCTACTGTATGACTTTGAGCAGGTCACTTAAACTAGAAATTGCTCTCTGGTCACCCCTGAAATGAGACTGTCTACCCAATAGGCCCATCTGGTTAACAAATAAGTATTATTATTACTATTAATAAATACAATGAATAACATTTCAGAAACTTCTGAAGTAAAAGAACAAATGAAAAAAAAATAAAATAAAAACAAAAAACTAAAGGATAACGAAATGCCAGGTATGAGATTTAAAAACTATTCCCAAAAAATATTATTCAACTATTTAAAAAAGTTCATAAAGTCCAAAACAAGGGATCAACGGTTATTTCATTTAGAACTATGGTAGAAATACAATTAACTAAAGCATTTGGTTTTGCTCAATGCTCCAGGAAATGTGCATTACTGAAGATTAGTATCATATTCGTTGGTGCCTTTTAGTAGTGGCCCATAAGACTATTACTAAGATAATTAAGACAATTTCTGAAAGAAGTCTATTATATTACTCTTTCTTTTTCAAAACTTTTTAAATACAACTACTATTATATATAAAAGGGATATTAGTGTTATTCAAATGAGACTGAATCAAACATCTATCATTTTAAATTTTGACTTAACCTGTCTCTGTTATTGGAAAATGTAAAGAAAATACTTTGTGAAGATATTACAATGCTTAATGATTAGTGTTCATTAATATGTGAACTACAGTTATAAAGTTTAACTTTGTATAATTACAATTCTGAAAACGAATAACTGCAATGATGCATCTTGTATATATTTTAAATAGTTAATAGTACTTTGTTCTAGAGAGGGTACGACTGTAACTGAGTTTCTGACTAACAAGGTCAAACAGATTTCTTCATTTGTACCTCAGTTGTGTGTTCACAGTATTATTATACAATAACCCCCCATTAATATTCCAAAACGTGCACACTGATTGGTCAGCGTGCCCACTGTAAATCAGACTTATACTAATAGAAAAAGGTCCGGTCACCCAGACTTTTTCCATTAGTGTAAGTCTTGATTTTCTGTGTTTTTGGTAGCAACGGAGAACGGAAGAGCTCCGTTGCTGTAACATAGCGAGATATCTTAAAAAAAGCAACGGAGATCTTCCTTTCTCCGTTGCTTTTTTAAAGATATCTCGCTATGTTAAACTCTTTTAACATAGCGAGACACATTTAAAAAAGCAACAGAGATCTTCCTTTCCCCGTTGCTTCCACACAGAGCTCTGATGTACTGTGTAAACATATGCATGCGCAGTACATCAGAACTGCAGCAGAATACCGGACAGCTGTGGAAGGGCATCATGGCGGCATTATACAATGCCATTATTTAAGAAAAGTAAGCACTTTTTTTCTTAAATAATGTAATTGTATAATAGCAATAACCCACTTCTGGGTGTGGGTAATGCTGGATTTACCCAAGGTTGTCTTTTTTGGCCACTCGGGCTTCACCCTCGTGACCAAACCACACCAACCGTGGGTAAATCCAGCATTACCCATACCCAGGCGTGAGTTATTGCTATATTAGGTTACTGTTCTACTGTCATAATTTAATATTCTATTTATGTGTCTGCAGGATGGGCCCAGTGGCTTCTCTTTTTGTACCTAGTTGACCCATTGATTCCTCTGCTGACATGACAGCCCTACGGTTCATTCATTCTCTAGTAGTGGTGAGGGTAAGGTGCTAAAAGTGTTGGCCAGTTTGCAGATTCTGTGTATTGTCCTATCCCAACCCCCTTGGCAGCCTGCAAGTTCTACAATGGCTGCTTCTGGATGTCGATGTGCACTTTCACTCATATGCAGCCTCCTGACCAAATGACACAGCACAAGAACTCCAGGCTCTTCATGTAACCAACAATACAACTGTATTCCTTCAGGTGTCACCAGTGTAGAAAGCCAGGCTGCCTCCCACCCCCCTGGATGGGTGAGCCAGTATCGGCAGCTCACATCCTCCCCTCCCAGTCCCCTCAAGTACCTGTGCTGTTAGTCAAATACATGTTATCCTGGGTACAGCCCTCTGTGTCACAGGGCAGGTCATGGTGATAAATTCTACTGAGTAGTTCAGTAAAGTTTTGGAAAAGAAAGCTAATAAGACATTTCTGTGCCAAAAGCAAAACAATGTGACCAGCAAAATAAAAATTCTTAGTTTCTGCAGTTTGCATACATTTGCCTGTCCCACTTAAGTGTCCCATGACACATCTGCCACACCTGAGCCAACAGAAATCTATGCAGTTTATAATCTCCTTTTTTCAATAATCCAGGAATCTACATCTTTCGGGTCAGTAAGCAGTCGCTCTTTGTCAGTACATAAGTACATGTCACCATCAGTCCAGAAGGCAGGCAGGGCCACAGGTGGGTTATCTATAAAACACACGATTGATTTCTAATTATACAATGACTGGCAATTAACATTCTAGAATAAGCATGCTGACTGGTCAGTCCAACAAGCGTGCCCCTTGTAACTCGAGCATATACCAATGGGAAAAAGTCCAATTGCCCAGACTTTCTTCCATTAATATATGCTATTAAAATTGTACTTTTCTTTCATTTTTTTAAATAATTTAGAAAAAAAAACAGTGATTTAAAATGAACAACAGATGGGACAGAGACAAATACAAAGACAATTAGGTTTGTTATACAAAATTAGTAAAACATACCTGTTTATCCTTATATTTTCTCTCTCCCGTTCATTAGAAATCTCCAGATTTCATTGTTTTAATTTAAAAAAAAAAAAAAAAAAAAAAAAGCAACTGAGATCTTCCTGTCTCCATTGCTTCCTTTACACAGCACTACTGTACTGCATAAATGTGGGAACATAAGTCCCATATGCATGCACAATACATCAGGAAAGCCCCAGGATCCCAGGGAAAATGCAGAAGAGCATCAAGTCACCATTATACAAGGACATTACTTAAGAAAATAAGTGACATTTTTTCTTAAATAATGTCATTGTATAATAGCAATACCCATGGCTGGGAGTGGGTAATGTTGGAATTACCCACGTTTGGCTTTGTTTGGTCACTTGGGCTTTGTCAACGTGACCAAACCATGCCAAATGTGGGAGAATGCAGCAATACCCACACCCAGCTGTTGGTTATTGCTATAGTACTGTGAAGCTCAATTCTCTTTGGTGTGAGGCTTGCAGGTCACACTGACAAAGAAAACCACAGTCAGCACCTGGCATATCCTTTTTTTATCTTTTTTTTTTTTTTTTTTCAGCTACTGTATAACAGAAAGCCTATTATTTCAAAGTTGTTTCTCATGCAATATTTCTAGTCCCAGTTGTGTGAATATCAACAGAATAAGCTCTACAAAAATTGGTGCTTAGTACCTAACGGCTTCAAACATTTTGAATGTTGAAGGGTGTCTAAATGAGAACTGATTCTGACTGTATCCTCTTAAGGTCTTTTATTTTATCCTTTCAGTACATTTTATTTCCTTATAGTATTTAAGCAGCGGTTAGCGTTGCCTCCTCACAGCAAGGGGTTCTCCGGTTCGATCCTCGGCTGGGGTTCCTTCTGTGTGGAGTCTGCATGTCTTCCCTGTGGTTGCGTGGGTTTCCTCCGGGTGCTCTGGTTTCCTCCCACATCCCAAAGACATGCTGTAGGTGGATTGGACAATCTAAATTGGCCCTAGGTGTGAGTGTGTGCGTGTGTGTGCCTTCTGTGGAAGGTTGGGCGCCGGGCTTGCAACTCGACACCGTAAAACTCCACTGCCAATCAAGAGCAGACAGTGATCCGCTGTGGCGACTCCTAACCGGGAAAAAGCCGAAAGAAGAAGAAGAAGATTTAAGCATTCTGTATATCTTATTTTCATTTAGGCAAGCTTTGAATGAAGCTGAAAAACATGTCTTTCTGGATCATTCTGTCTACCCAGTTTCACAATGAAAATAAATTAGGGTAACCTCAGCTTCTTTGGAATACATTAAGAAACCTCAGTAAGTCGGATCCAAGAGAACATTCTACATGACCAACAAAACATGCTTACCCTGAAAGCAAACACTTTTCACTCTGCTCCCAGATGGTATTTACTGTGTGTGTCCCGTGTGACCCAAGTCAATGTATCACTCAGGCTCTTGATGGCTTACAATCAGCAGTCATCAGGGGTAAATGCATAAAAACACGCTACTCAGTTCAACATTCTCTTTCATCACCTCTGCCTCCACCAAGTGTAATCTTAGAGTCTTATAAATTAGTCTAGAAAAATAATCCATCACATTGGCAAATTCATTTCAGTTTAATGAAACAAAAGGTAAGTTAAATCCTGAATTATCTAGTCATTTGCTTTCTCTCTCTCTCTCTCTCTCTATTTCTCTGTCTCTAATCATCAGCCGTACATGGGTCTGTTTGTCAAATTTACATTCTTTAGAATGTACAGATTTTCAGTAAGCAGCACACAATACATTTTTGTTGTGGCAGGAGAGAGCTACTGAGAAATGTGATTTTCCATTTGCCAAACTGAGTACTATTTTTTCTCTGAGGCTTTTCGACCTCAGTGTTACGTATGGCTCACGGATTGTGGGTGATGATGAGCCCTTCCACACGTGCACCACTGTTTTTTTTATTCCTTGCAATAAAACTGCTTCTTGGAAGCTATTCTCAGAATTGCTAGTAAAGAATTTCATTTCACAGAACTGAGATTTTACTATATTACTGACATCCTCACCATGTAGGTTCCATTTCATCATTCACTGTAAATCACATCTCAGCAGCCATGAAAGCCATTATTTCCATATGGAAATTATTACCTTCCTCGGAGCAAACTCTCTGTGCAAAACAGTGTTAGTCATACACCAAATGTTTACTAAGAAAAAAGGTTATTTTTAGGCTTACTGTACAAAATTGTGTGAAAGTGTATCAACTCAGGAAGTTATACAAACACAAGAATGCAACACGTACTTCACTTGTCCAAAACTATTATTTTAACTTTTTTTAAGACTTCAAAGTTTTTAAAACCTGCCTCCTGTGACAAGTTATTTCTCTGGACATATACATTCATCCTGTGCATTCAGAATGGGTATCATAAATGGGTCCATTTGAGCAGTCTGGTGATTTAAGCTTCTTCATCCAACAGTAACCTCCACTGATTATTTATTTATTTGTATTTATTGAGTGACAAAACAACTGCTAGGGATTGAGCCAAGGGGCTTAAGTTACTGGAACATCAAAGATAGCAGTCAATTACAGGGTAAGATAGGAGACTGTTGTTATCCTAATTTTAATGTTTTTGTTAATGAAAACCGTGCAATGCAAGGGTTTTACATATAGGTATGTGTTCCTGCGGGATCAGTTTCGAACACTGCCAAGCTGTATCTTGAACTGCTATGGCCAGCTGGGGTTTTACAGGTATTAGTTTTATTGCTGGGTAGATGGATTCTTTCACAAAATACTATGTCCTGCTAGATGCCTGACCCTGGGACTTTCCTGGCGTCTGTCTTACATAACTACTGAAGCTAAACCTCAAGTTGACAAGATGGTCACTATGACGACCCACCTCTGGCCCAGTAATTAAGGAGCATCAATCCTCACCACTAGCACCAGTGGGGGATGTACATTGGGAGGATGACAGGTACACACACAGTATCTCCAGATGCAGCTCTCTGCATCGAGTGCAATTTCCCTGAAGAGCACAGAGAGACTACAGTCAGTCCAGGACTGTTTTTTCCCTATTTCTCCAGATCCCTAATAAGACTCCCCACTGGAACAGCTATAGAGTTGAGATCTCAGCTGAGTGGCCAAGCCAAGGCCTCCAGCACTCTCTCTGACCAACCAGTGCTTCGTGTCCCTGTCTAAGTAGCTGACACACATACTCCTTGAGGTTTGATTTACACACACACACACACACACACACACACACACACACACACACACACACACACACACACACACACACACACACACACACACACACACACACACACACACACACACACACACACACACACACACACACACACCTGGGAAAGGCTGGCACAGGTTTACTAGCTATGCCCCCTTTTGCCCAGACTATAAGTTAGTGATCACTGCCACCAGCCACGTCCTTATCAGCTACTTTAAGGCCCTTAACAAAGGGTTCCAATCTTACTGAGTAATATTATTACCAAATACAAATGGTAGTTTTACCAAAAGCAAGGCGATTAGGAGTGGCCCAGTGTCACCAAATAAATATGCAAGTACTCTCAGAACTTAAATATGTCTCACAAATATCAGCCACAATGGAAGGTTTAAATATATTTAATAATAAATAATAAAAGAACAAGAAAATACTCAGTATATAATCACAGTAACACCAGAGTTCAAAATCAAAGGAAATATTTAAAACAGCATTGCAGGGCAGTCTCAAATAAATAAAAGAAAACATCTAAATTAACCGCTGCTATATTCCTGACTATATCTAGAGAATTATTATATCCTAGTTAACTTACTTACAGAGCAAGGAAGGCAGATGTGATGAATGTGTCTTCCAGTTGATGTTGCCAGGTCAAAGAAAATACAGAATACTCAGTTTCTCTGAGAGTTCTTAAATTAATATCCCAAATATTACTGCTGGGATAGCTTGTAGACTGACATAATTTCTTGTCATCTGACTCTATCCCAGGTAAACCCCCCATCGATGCAGCTGGTAGCATTTAGCATCTCCCTGTAAAAATACATAAACAAGGGCTATTCTGAGATCTAAATCAGATCCTGGAAGTCATAAAACAATAAACACTTCCAAGACAATACAAAAAAACCTTCTAGTTCTAGACACCGTGTCTGTTACTTCACTGAAATTGAAAGATAACATCCTTTTATCACATGGCCATAATGTTATTTAATGTAAGCTATTTTTCTGAGGTCAACCTCTTGTGTTTCAGTTTCCCCTGTTAAAATATGTATATTAAACAGTTACTACAGTGTATACACATTTCTGTTATTTTCCAGTAGGGTATACTGTGGATTTATCTTTTAAGCTCAGTACTCTGTAAACCCATTTCAACACACACTTCTGTACCAGCAGTTTGATATACACATAACATACAGTTCTAATACATTTGTAACACAAGCATATGCATCAAGTTAATATTCACAAATGGCATATAATTATTTACAAAATTCCAGACAGCTGGGTTGCAGTATCTCCTTTCGTGACAGTCACGTCTTCTGCAGCAAAGGAGATCTGTAGTTTTTTTTCTATAATAAGACATGAAGAAACTTTGAACATTACAAATAATATGTTGTTCAAACCAAAGCACAGTGTCAAAGTTAGCAGATCACAGGTTAAACCTGGTGTCTTGTTTTTCGAAAAAGTAACCTCATTATATTGCACAGGAACTTCACTTTCACAGATAGCTGATGTAACAGGAAAATAGATTTAAAAACGCAAAAGAAAACAACTAGAATCATCTTAATTAGAAGAAGCCCCTTCTGGGTTATTCGAGACAGAAAGAATAACACACAATTTCATTTTATTTTATTCTTAAGAATTGAAAATAGCTACATGGATAACTTTGTTTAAAAGACTTAAGCAATCCAATGACACAACTGAACATATAAATGCAGTAAATAAAGTCAGATCACCTAAAGCATTTGGAAGTTCCATCTTCAATAAACAGTTATCTAGAAGTTATTTTTTTTTTAAATGAGAAGCAAAGGCAGATACAAACATAATATAGAGGATTATGATGAATTTCTTTGCATCCATGTCAAGAACACATAATTTAAGGTTATGATCAGTGACACAATCATAAATCTTTGTCTTGCATAGAGCTTTATCTGTTCCATGTTTTCTTGGCTTTCAAACCTGTAAAACACTTAGCGAGTGCTGTCAAAGACAGGTAGTATAATGCATTCCATTACATTTACATTTACCTTATCATATCTTTTGTGGACTTACAAGTTTTGCCAACAGGTTCCAGACCTTATCATACCTCTCTAATATCTAGATTTTTGCAGAATGCCCAGATTATTGTTTCATATTTTTGGACTGTTCCTCATAAAATCTGTGTTTTGGACAAACCACTGAGGACTAAAGTCACTAAATAATGGCATACATGTGAGTTTCAGTGATCATATCCTTCAGAAAATGGAAGCTAATGCATCCTGTTATTCTAGTAAGTAACTTTGTATGAGGAAGACCAGTATGGACAGCAAGCAGAAACAAATCTTTTATTCTGCTGCTGTCATTTGCTGGACAGTACTGGCAGATTTTACAGCCTGGTGCTAGACCCAATCTTAACTTTAGAAAGGTTTTTAACATTTGTTAAGATCAGGTCTTGCAGGTCTTGCATCACTCTGGCGCTTAACTGGTTTGTCTTTTTCCAAATATCGGAGCGTAATAACGATGTTTCACGCACTAAAAAACAATTTATGGGTTTAGTATTACTATCCAATAAACACATTCACATTTTGTGACTGTTTTAGCACATCTAGAAACTTTAAATCTTCTTAGAGAATGTTATCATAGTTTAGTAAAATATTTTCAAATTTAACATTCAAACAGAATGTGGAAAAACAGGTAGAGATCATTTAAAGTCTATATGTGATCTTCTTTAAACAAAGTTAATGGAAATGTTATAGAACTAGGAATTACTTACATATGCCATTTGTTTGTTTGTGTCTTTCGGCTTTTCCCGGTTAGGGGTCGCCACAGCGGAACTCCGGTCCGCTAATGATTGGCAGTTGATTTTTACATACCTGCTTGCCAGGCCTGATGCACAACCTTCAATGAAGGTATGCCCATTTATGCATATCTCCACGCAGAAGATGCTCTAGCTGTGAATCGAACCGGACAGTGTCTTACTGTGAGGCGACAACGCTACCGCAGCACCACCACCGAGGGTACTTACATATGCCATACATTATTAAATTAACCAGTATCTGATGCAAAACTGTGTTATTTTATACTTTATTTCTTTGGTAAGAATATTTCTCCTGATGTTTTAGCTGAACATGCATATTCCCTCTCTGACATCATGACTTGGTGAGCCCACAGTACCTCACTACACCTAAAGAAGTGTACAGGTTCCTGCATTTCCTACAAACTGCAACAGATATATGTTCTGGAAAATCCTGTTATCAACAAGGTCTATCAAGTGTCATGCCTGACGTATACAACTACATTTATTCATTCAGTCTCTATTTACTTGCTTAAGTAAGTGCATGGTCAAGCGGAAACCAACACCCGTTCTGGCACTCCATGGGTGTAAGGCACAGAAATTCTTCCTAAACAGAGTGCCAACCTACTGCAGTACTTTGAAAATTAAAGTGCTGTTTTGATGCTCCTGTGGGTATTGTGGCATCTGGTGAGTGAAGTGCTGCTATGCCTCTCTGTTTTTGTCATTTCATATTTATTTGGGTTATTTTTTAATAACAAAAGCTTTGAAAACTTTTTAATAAACCACACACCAAAAACATTTAGTGTATTCCTAACTGACATCACCTCAAAAATAATCCTGGGATGCGTCCATTGACTTTAATTGATAGTAACCCATACACCTGCAGTGGTGAGTCCATTAAAGTGTATGGATGCGGCCCCATGCTATTCCGTGCTCTAACATCACAGGGCTAAAGGTTAACTCAATCCTTCATGACATCTGCAGGGAAAAATGTACTTTTATGAAGGAAATTATAAACAGATCATGAAACCCAGTGGAGAGATTGTACATCACAGTGCTACATGTCATGGTGCAAAAGGTAACAAAAAATAATATATACAAGCCGATATGTTCTGGCGATACTTTATGCGACATCAATGTTCAGTGAGGTTTAGGTATTTGCCCTTTCTCCATTGTTGTACAATCATGGAGTTTTATTTATTTTTATTTATTTTACATTTGTTTACCAGGAGAGTCCGACTGGGCATAAAACCCTTCTTCAGCGGAGGTCGGGGAGAAAAGCTCCATTGTTAGTAGACTATTACGTTAGTAGAAAGAAAATCATATAATACAGTAATGAAAAAATAGTAACAGACATTCATAACGGTAAAAAGACTAAAACAGAATAAATTGGTCAAGTGTGAAACAAGACTAATAATCTTATATAACAATGCTTCTAGAAAACAGTTGTTACAGTAGCAGCAGGTAGTGACATTGTATACAATGAGAGTGCAATTACGATACTTAGTCTTATATACAGGTAGCAAAGCAAAATGAAGACTTAACATCTGATAGATATTAACAGTGAGAAAGAAAAAACAGCATAAGGTAATCATATGACTTAAATTCAATGCTCATTACATATGCAATTAAAATTTTAAAATTGGTTAGTTGGGGCTACCCATGCCCAATACATGTACAAGTCCAGGAATTGGTGAGGTGGGCTTTAATGTGATGCTTGAAGTTTTTTAAGCTAGTTATAGTTCTGATTTCAAGTGGTAAGGTATTCCACAGTTTAGCAATGTAGTAGGAGTATAGAGAGTCACCAGAGCTATTTTTACTCCTGGTTACTTCAATTAGAGCTTTATTAGTGGATCTTAGTGGATGGGTATGTATATGGGAATTGAAGAGGCCTTGTAGAGCTGGTGTTTTTTTTCAGATTAATAGTACATTTGGTGGGCAGTAGAGGGTTGTGTGAGCATGAGTTGGTGGGGTAGTTCTAACCAAGATAGTTGTCTTAGGGCTTTACAATGATGGGTTCTAGGAAGACAACTAGTAGCAAATTTAACTATCTTATTATAGCAGGCATCTAGCTTGGTTAGGTCTGATTTGGAGAGGTCGGTAAAGATGGGTGAGGCATATAGTAAAGTTGACAGAAGATAAGTTCTGGCTGTGGTTATTCTAGAGTTTGTGGTTAGGTAGTTTCTGCATCTGTATAAGGTACCTATTTTCTTGTGTACTTTTTTTTACAGTCTGGGCAATGTGTAAGTCGAACTTCAGATTTTGATCAATAACAACACCGAGAAGTTGGTTGGATGGTACTGGTTCGATCAGTCTTATTAGTGGATGTGATGTTGAAGTAATTGGATTGGGTTTTGAATTTAGTGGAGTGGCAGAGCATAAATGTTTAGTTTTATTTGGGTTCAAGATTAATTGGGCATCTGCCAACCATGATTCAGTAGCATTGAAGGATGTTTGGGTTAAGTTCTGTAGTTCAGGTAAGAGTTGGGGCAGAACATATGACAGTGGAATCATCTGCATACTGTAAAAGTGTGGCTAGAGTTGTAGCATTATGGAGTTTATTTGTAGTTTATGGAGTTCTTGTATATAAGTAGCAGGGGGTGTGGGGAGCATCTCCTTTCATGGTGACTGCAAGGGCAAAAAACAGGTTTTATTTTTTTGTGGGGTATTTAGATATTTTGAGTTTCAATCTTTTTATATCAATATTTTTTTATTTTCAAGATTCTGAGTATTTGATTATAACACTCCTATAATATACATATACATACATACATACACACGTACATACAAAGAACAAGTGACAAGTATGAACAGTGTCTGGATTCACAGAAGGGTTTCCAGTGGGAGTGGGGGTACATTAGTGTTCAGCTTTGAGCCTACTGTTGTACATACCTGCGATGTACTCCATTAGCAATCAGGTGAGTAGGGACACATCACCAAAGCCATCTGCTCTATCCAGACGTTGAGGCATTGCAAGCATACTCTGAGTAAGAATGCCAATAAATGGGGGAACGGAAAAGAATGCAAAACTGAAGGCACATGGAATGAAACTAAGTACAGGCAAGACAGATGTCATGGCAGCAAATGAGAAAAACTTGAGATATAGTGAAAACAGAGGAAGAGGTTAACAGTTTCAGCTATCTAGTAGCTGAGGAGAGGGAAAGTCTGAATGAGGAAGTCAAACATATAACCACAAGTGCTGCAGCCAGTTGGCATGGAGTACTATGGCAGTGTGACACTGAAGATTGCCAAAGAAGATGAAAAGTAAGGTTTACAAAACAGTGGTGTGACCAGTGTTTCTGTATGAAACAGAAACCTTGGTAGCGAAGACACAGCAACTGAAAAAGCTACAGGGAACAGAGATGAAGCACCTGGGCAGGTGGTAAGATGCACATTGTGAGACAGATGAAGAAATGATAACACCACTGTAGAAGCCAAAGTAGTTACAATTGTAGAGAAGGTCAAAGAGAAGAGATTACGCTGGTTTAGGTACCTAGCAGGAAAGTAGCAGCAGATCTAGTGAAGAAAATTTGGGAAAGACAGGAAGATGGCATGGGTAAATAAAGACATCCAGCCAAGAGCTGGATTGCATGAGAGAAGACCTACGACAGTCAAGCATGACAGCCAAAGAAGGTAGGAGATTGGCATCAAATCAAGAGGGGTGGCAACAGTTAATGCAACACCCTAACCCCGTGCACAAAAAAATGGGGAAAAGAGGCTTTAGGATGATGACAACAGTCTCCTCTGTACTTAGCCTAGTTATTAACAGCAATTACATTTGGCTGCACAAAACGAAGCTGCAACAAAGTCTGCTAAATCCTAGAATCAGTCATTGTTTGCCACTCTGGCATATTTGTTCAATGAAGCAGCATGTGGTTTGTGGCATCCTAAAAGCCAATCTCCTCAAGCATATGCTATTTCAGAGTTACTATATGTAAAAAGAAGGTACAGAAACTCTGGGAATCTTGTCTCAGAGTTACTATATGTAAAAAGAAGGTACAGAAACTCTGGGAATCTTGTCTCGGAGTTACTATATGTAAAAAGAAGGTACAGACACTCTGGGAATCTTGTCTCAGAGTTACTATATGTAAAAAGAAGGTACAGAAACTGGGAATCTTGTCTCGGAGTTACTATATGTAAAAAGAAGGTACAGAAACTCTGGGAATCTTGTCTCAGAGTTACTATATGTAAAAAGAAGGTACAGAAACTCTGGGAATCTTGTCTCAGAGTTACTATATGTAAAAAGAAGGTACAGACACTCTGGGAATCTTGTCTCAGAGTTACTCTATGTAAAAAGAAAGTACAGAAACTCTGGGAATTTTGTCTCAGATTTACTATATGTAAAAAGAAAGTACAGAAACTCTGGGAATCTTGTCTCAGAGTTACTATATGTAAAAAGAAGGTACAGAAACTCTGGGAATCTTGTCTCAGAGTTACTATATGTAAAAAGAAGGTATAGAAATGCTGTGTTTTTGATTATTTTCTTGTCATTTTACTGGTCCACATTTTAAAGTTACCTGGATGGTTGTCCCCCCAGTTTTGGAAGTTAAATTTGACAAATCTTCACAAACTGTTAGACTTCAACAAAGAATAACAGCCAAAATCCTGAGTAACCTGCACTTTCTTATATAAATTCTTAAAAAGGATTTCTTTAATATCTTATAGCTATATTTATGACAAAGATGCTTTTCTGAAGTATTACGCCTGAGGCCACAAATACACACAAATGCGCGCACACACACACACACACACACACACACACACACACACACACACACACACACACACACTTTTAAAATAAAAACTGTTTATCATTGTAGAGCTACAAAACCTACAAAAAGAATGGTACAAAAGTGCACTGAAGCTGCACCATAGACAACTTTTGTTGAATTGATGTTACAACAGTTCTCTAGAGAAAGTGGACTGGCTATAAAGAAGCAATGCTGAGAACAGTGACAGAATGGCAAATACAGTCATCAATATGGCTGCCCCCCAAAAAACATAGCCGAGTATACTGCTGCGTGATAGGACAGACAAAAACACCAACTCATAGTCTGAAGGAAATTTTCCATAGAAGGCTATGTGGGTACCATCTGCATGCATTCCTCTGCATTCTAAAGGATATAAAATAAATGGCATTATCCTGTTACAAGAAGTGGAAGGTTTCCAATCCACTACAGTTAAGTGACTTAAGATGTAGTGTATAAGATACCTTTAATATAGCATAAAATGAGGATCACTGCTTAGTATACTGAAAAAAAGGGGAATTCAGTATTTAATGCTCATAACCCTGCCAACAGCCTTCAAACATCTAATGAACCCAATGAAGCAGGCAATGCAAAGTATTTGTTCTATAACAAATTAGACAAACCCAGAAAACCCTGAATATGGAGGTCAGCACATTTTGTACAGACATCTTCCATCAGAATGACCTACACCATAAATTCCAAGGTTTGTAAATGAACTGGAGGCCAATTGCAATGAAACAGACTACCATCATCCCCATGGAAATGGAGACTGAAATTATTCCTTTATTTTCTCCATGAGATCAAGATTCACATCCCTAATGGCAACTGAAAGAAGGTAAAAGTAGCTGGAAAAGTTAACATAAATTATGAATGTAAACAAAAGCCTCAGGTACAGACAAAATCACATTAGGATGTCTTAGCCTGGCATCCGTATTCATTTTTATGCTACCACTCCTACACATTAAAAAAATTCAGGAAAAGCAGCATGGCTCCCAAGTGTGCAACGTTCGGCTGCAGCCTCTTAATGACATCCACTTTCTGGAAGTGTACCAAGTTTAGCAGTTGGAGACAGCTGGCAGTTATGTTACAGGGCTGTTATTACTCACACACATAAGTCAAAATTACTTATGCTCATTGTCGGCTCTAAATCAAGCACTGTAGGTGACCTGCCAAGCAAAGCATATGAACTTGTAATTTTACTTGCTGTGAACTCCAGATATCACTGCATAATCAGTACATTATGTGCATCATTAAAGTGACGTTACAGCTTCACCATATAGAAAACAAGTAATATAATTTTATCTGAAAGGCATTTTGTAGCCTTAAACTCTATATACCATGATAAAAAGAAAGATAAGCCTTTAATTAATACATGAAAGTAATACAACGTTCTAGAGCACTGTTGCCTAAAAATTCTATGTTAGATCCCAGTTTTTATATTTGCTCTACTTCTTCAAAATGCAGAAAGGGCTGATTGGCACAAAATAACTACGAGATTCAATGATGCGTGTTGAGAAGACGTCACCCTGGGACCCAGAAAATGAATTGTACTGCAAACTTTGTATTCATCAAATGTTACTACATTTGACAGTAACACAAATGTTCTTCCTGGGAGCTGTCGATAAACTGGGTGACAAACAGCTAATGACTCAAAAAACAATTTTTTCCACTCAAAAAAGATTTGGTTATGGAGACAATAGGTAACCCGCCTCAGCATCAAGAAGCACAGTGAGAACCTAACTGGAATAAAATAAAAATGGCTGGCTTCAAATGCACTCATCTGAAAATATGTACAGAAGTTTGGAAAACTAAGGGAAAAAGCAGGAGGTGTAATATGGGTACTTGCCAGCTTCAGGGAGTTTTGGACATCACCTTTCTTCTCTCTCACTCTTCCATGTAATTCACAGAAAGCTTACTTTTTGAGAAAGTACACATTAAGAAAAAGCCACGGTCTCTGTCTGCACATGAAGGAAGCCAAGCCAGCTGCCTGAAGGTAGAATAACTGTCTTTATACAGCCATAAAGATTATAAAATGTACTTGTTCACATTTCAGTGTATTTGTTCATATTCCTTCATTTGCCTGTCTGTCATTCAAAACAAGCAATATTTATTTTGATTTTTGAATGTACCTGAGAGGAGTATACAGCCAAGATAAACACTGCAAAACTATACACATACATGTCAATCCTCAACAACTTTTTTTTTTGGCTGTGACTATAACGTGTGTGTGTGTGTGTGTGTGTGTGTGTGTGTGTGTGTGTGTGTGTGTGTGTGTGTGTGTGTGTGTGTGTGTTTGTTGTTTTGCTCCTGGGATGTCTGCAGAAATTTACAGTTGTCCAGTAAAGGGAAATGCCTGAGTATGTGTTTTGAGAATAATTAGCATTGTTATTATCAGATTTAAGTATTCATTCTGTGAGAAAAGCTTAAATATAGTTTTCCTACTACAACAGATGAGGGTATGACAGTAAAAATTGGTTCATAGGTAGGTACTAGGCTATAGGCCCTGGGGCTTACATAAGCCTTGCCAAAAAGGTTCCCTGGCTTTCACCACCCAAGAAAATTATTTTCCTGTGCTCCTGTCAAGCAGTGCCGCAGAAGTAATCCCGGGGGTGAATTTTCTATTTTCCATCCAGTCGTCAAGATTTTTCTTAAAGAGGGGCAATGAGGATCTTTGCTTGACAGGAATGGGTAGTTTGTGCCAGAGTATGGGAAGTCTCTGGGACAGAAATCTATCCTTCCAGCATGTTCTGTTTATTGTAGTGATAAGGTTTAGGTCCCTGGAGCATGTGGTTCGGAGAGACTGATAATGGAGAATTGAAGAATATTCATTCATATGTTTCAAGCTGAAAGCCATGAGTTTTAGAAGTTATCTTCTATGATAAAATAGAAACTCAAACAGAAGATGGAAAGACCTGTCAAGATGAAGTTCAAATCTCAAAAAAAGAGAGAGGTTCTTCAAAAGAGGACAGGAATGCTGAAATCCTTTATGAAACTGTCTGCCCAGTTAGTGCACAGCCATAGTCTTCCCCTCCATAAGGTCACATTGAAAAAGTTGGTATACACATTCTGCATATGGAAAAATTGAACCCAAAAGCAAACCAGTACCTGAGGTGGTTCAGTGCCATTATCATACTAACTGACTGGGGCAGCACATAATATGTGCCCTCCATAACAGAAACTACCTTCCACTCAGAGGAATAAGTCTGACAAGTGGAAGGTTTTCTAACAGTTTGATTACTGCTGACACACTATTTGAGTGGTCTAGTAAGATGAAAGAATCAGTGCACTGAAGTGGAGACAGCTGTTGCTCCAGATGTTGGAGACTTATCTGGCTTGGACTGTTTCCACTACTGCTCGGAACCCAAACATCTGACCTTTTGGCATCCAGTAGGGTAATTATGATGAGATATTATGAAATTTGCAATTAGACTTGGAATCAAAGAGAATGAGAAGAAGACAAAGGAATTGCCATAATTATGAATTAATGTATCAGTCATCAGCTTTCTCTTATTATATGGTGCATCAGGACAAGAGGGTGAGGACAGCATTCTCTTGAGTGACACAAAGGTTGTACTCTTAGGTGTTCCAGTCTGGGAAACTTGGACCCAGCAACCCTACCCAATCTTCACTTCCAGAACAGAAATTAAGAGGTGTTTCTGGGAGGCCTTCAATATGTTTATTCCCTAGCATCTGAACAACTGCAAGAATGGTGTTTATGTTTCCGTTTCAATGTCATATTCCCATCAGTCACCCTTCTGCACAGGTAGGGTAAAGGCATTTGCTAGCCTCTTTATTTACATGCCGCATGTCAAAAAGACTAACGGAATAAATCTAGGAGTATGGTCTTACCTTTGTCCCCAGAACCTATAAATCAAGAAGTATTAAAGACAGCTCCTGCTGGTTTATACACAGCTCCCTATCCAAGGGAAGCAGAAGCTATAGTGTGCTGTCCACCCCACCTAAGAGGCACCCATCATAAGCACCTTTGCCTTATTTTGACAGTAGCATGGAAAGGCTCACAGGAAGATTGGTGGGACTGCCCACCACTGAAAGGCCCAGCAACAGGAGTCCGAACACAGAAGAAGAAGATGACCTGTAAACAAATGCTTGCCACTGACACCTCAACTGTAATGCAAAACTGACATCCTTATTAGTGCAAAAGGCTCCATGGAGATTATGGTTACAGTAAAACCAAGAAGATATAGAATGGTAAAACTGGACTCATTGTAGTATTTTCAAATAGGCTGTCAATAATATTACCACCTGTATTCTCTCTCTCTCTCTCTCTCTCTACAGACCAGAATGACCAACACTGGTGACCATCCAGCACCATCCCAGTGAAGGTAATCCTTTGGGATGGATGCAGGAATGAATTTCCACAGTTTATGGAGACCTCTAGGGCCTTAAACTATGACAGTATCCAAGCCAAAGGAGTTTTTCAAAGATTCAACCAACAGTTAGTCTTCCAAAAAGGACAACGCATGAAGGTCCTTCTCCTGCAAAGCCTCTGACATAACTGCTAGCACCTTCGTAAACACTCTGGCTGCACAGCAGATATTAAACAGCAGTAGCACTCTATAGTGTGAGTGGAGGCCACCTAAAGCAAATCAAAGTAGACTTTTATGTGTATTCCAGACACTGTTATACCAGAAAGTATACTATATGATATCTTGGCACACTTTGACAGCGCAGGCATGTCCACCTACATGGTCAACAGCTGAACACGATGTACAGGATGTGCTCATAAAATCACTAAGGACAATAAAAAGCCTTCTATCTGCTTCAGAAGTAGAAAAACATGGAAGTACAATCTGTGGCCTCATTCTGAAGAATAAACAGTCTCCTGTCAGCTTGATGACTTGGTGATAAGATGTCTGCTTTAAAGCTCAAGGCTCTAGGTTTCAATTAAAGCCCAGGGGTCTAAGCCTCTACCTATAATGCTGTCATCAACTATCTGGAGTTTGCATAGCCTTTGTCTGCACAAGTTTTCACTGGATACTCCAATTTCCTCCAACCACCTAATACATGCTGGTTGACAAGCAACCCTGAATTGACTATAAGTTTGTATATGATGAACTTAATCTTCTCCTTTTGGCTCACATCAAAGCTGAATAAGATCCACAGACTAGCCTAATTAACCAATTCACAAGAATAAAAGAAAAACTATAACTGGAGAGAGCACTGTGCTGGTTGTAGATCTGGCATTACAATACATTCATTAAGGGTGAATTTTCAAACCTATGAGGTTAGACTGCAGCATATTTCAAACAACTATTTGTTATTAAGGATCTGACCTATGAGCTCTAGCATGCTTGAAGTCGCAGGGAATTCTCTTCACCTTCAGATACAGCAATAGACTAAAAACAATAAACTAAGAAAATCTCTGGCCTTTTTTGGACAAGGGATGGTGTCTTGTTACCATATGAGTGGTTCTGATTTCCAAGGTAGCTTCTTTCGACTTTCCTGGTGGTGCTCTTATTCTGAAGGAATTCCCGATTTCTTGCAGTTTGTTGAAAGTTACAGAAGTTATTAAACTTTACCTATTGAAGCTGAAGAAATATTAGGAGCCGTTCGTGTCTTCAAAATGTTTTATTGATTGGTGAGATGGATGAGCACTTCTCCAAATCAAATCTTAGTTTATTGCTGTAATTCTCACTCTAACTCTCTAAGAAGCGAATGTGATTTAATGCTGGGAACACCAGGAACTGGAAGACACACTTTTGGATTAACAATTCCACTAAACTCAAGGAGAGGCCCAGGAAAAAGAGTCATTCTTCCAGAATGCAACCACCAAGCACAGAACAAGACTGAAAGAATCATTTCCTGGGAGCAGGGCAGTTGCGCAAGTTGTCCGGCCATTCAAAGGGGGTAACAGTGGTGGTTAATTCCAGAAAAATACTTCAGGGTGGTTGTCAGGAGTGCACTTCTCAAAGGCTGCTTGTAGATCCCCGCAGCAGAAATATGAAGATGAACTCAACCCACCGCTATTTCGGGTGGAGATTTTTGACACAAAGGGACTACATCCAGGAGAGTGAGATTGGTACATTCCCTAAATATCCTTCAACTTCTCATTACACTCAGTCAGTGGCCTAGAGCCAACTTACCAATCCTCTTCCAATTAACACCTTCCTAACATCTAAATTGTCAGTATTTTCACCTGATCTCTACTTCTCTTGACTATCTCCAATGACATCTAGCAACAAAGTGCTTTGCTGATTCATTCTATGTTCCTTAGTACTTCATGTTTCTGAATACTTTATTTTGCCATCCCTCACTCCTCTGGCCATTTCCTTCACTACTACCACTATGCACACTTTGGTGACTTTCAGTTTTCTTGCCTTTTCGCAAGTCTTTTTTCTTCAGCTTGGTCATCACCTACACACTGTTTTTATCCTCCATTATCTGTTCTTGTTTTCATTAACACCTCCTTATTACTATATTTAGATAAGATGGATGCCTCTACTTCCCACACTCCTTTATTTTCCTGATTCAGAGAATATATTCCCTCCTCTTGATCCTTCCTTTTTTTCTCTTACCTCTTTTTCTCCACTATGTTTATCTGTCCATCAATCAGGCAAGTGCAGCTCCACCATACCCCCTTCATGCAAGGGTCCATCTTATTCTTCAGAGCAGGGGCCACTCTCTCATGGGTGGATAAACAAGGTCAGGGGAACATCAAATTGTCCCAGAACTGTGGAATGACACTAAGCCACTTGATCACACTGTCATCTGGATGACTCTGTTTAATTCCTTACTTTAACTCCCATTGCTCTGCACTACCCTGGAGTGCAGCTGGGAATCCCATAATGCCACTTGATGCATGCTCCAATCCTGGACAACATGTGAAATGAGCATGCTGCGTAGTGGGTAGTTGTCTCTGCACCTTTCTGCTGCCCTGTTCCACATACCAAGCCATCCCTGTGAGTCAGTACTACAACAGAATGGGCTGCTCTCCTCCACCTAGGATGCTCAAGCTGTCACTGGCCTCTCCTCTCATCCTCCTCAGATGGCTTCTCTAGTGCTCAAACCCAGGTCCCTCTATGTCAAGTAGCCAGCATTCCCATTCTTATTACTTGCTGTCCCTAATGTCATCACTCCCTGTCATCATTCCACATTATTTCTCATTATGCTAATTAATAGATTTGAATGCTATAGTTATTTAGTCTCAGATTCCTGTTTAAGTTGAACTTCCAGAAAATACTGCAGGAATCATGTACCACCAATGGACAAGACTGCTCTCTGACTTTTTCATTTGTATGCATGATACCTCCTTTACACAGATGAGGATTAAGTAAAGGATATTCCCACCTTTCCTGCTGAAGTTTTCATGTTCTAACGTGATGTCGGGCATGGTTCTGCTATGAAACACCAACTTCCTAAAGGTTATGTTTCAAAAGAATGCCCAAAAAATGCCCAAAAACAAATGGAGGAAAAAAAACTCTTTTTTTCCTTGTTTTTTTGCATTGCAGTGAGCCCAGCTGCACCCTCAATGAGATCCCCAGATGTTATATATACCAAATGTATGGCTGCACTAACTTGATGAAGGAGAAATCTCCCTAAAAAGTGCATCACTGGCGGTACACAATTAGAAATCACTCCGGCAATTATTTATTACGCAGAAAAGCATCCGGCCTTACACCGTTCACCTTTTTTCTTTTTTTTTTCTGTGGGCTGACGTGCGAGGAACTTATTTTCCTGATTGTGTAGGCGCGAGGCTCATAAAGGGTACGAGATATAAGACAAACAGGACTAGATCTACTGGTGCTGTAGGTATGTGCACACTGACTCCCTCTGTTGGCACTTTGAGGAATATTATATGTACACCATCGCTCAACATCCCTACCTATATGTCAAACTTTTCAGCCTTTTTAGGGTAGACAACCTCTACTGAAAAGCACAACATTTCCCCTTCTATTAAAAATGCATTTGTATTTATACCAATAACATGTTTGCAGTGTTTCCACAAGTTAACAGTATCAAAGTTGCTTTTTTTTTCAAACTTTGAGTTGTTATAACAATTCCAAGGAACGCTGTTCTGTGTATGTGTCCTCCATGTTTTCAGGTATAATTAAACCTTCCTAAGTTAAGAACAGGAGCCAAGAAACTGTATCATACATCCAGACCCTCATAAGTTATGTTCCTATGTTGTGATTAATTACCTATTAGTAGAAGTAAGAATAATGCAACAGGCATAAAATGTACCTAAAGTTATATCAAATTGCATACCTTTGCTATTCAAGTATTTATGCACATGACCATAGTGACAACAAAATTAACAGATATCTTTACTAAAGAAACAACATGCGTCTAAAACCCAAATAAAACACTGCAACTTTTTTTAAACTGTATACCTTAACAGAAAGAAAGAAAAAAAACTACTGGAAAATTTAATTAAAGATGTGCACTGTAAGTAAGGAAGAAACACAAATCAAATGTAGCAAATTACTTAGGAATATGAACTCCAAATAGTCATAATAGTTATTCAAGGCAAAATGTGGAATAATAAAACAATAACTAATTGCAAAAGCGTAGATTGGGTTCACTATCTCATATGTTAATAAGAATAAGACAACCGAGGTGAATAACTTGCCTGTTACTCTTGCTATGATCAAAAGCTTTTAGTATTTTCACAGAAAAAACAAACATATGCCTCATAATGTTTCTATGAGAAACTAAGAAGTCAAAGAATTAAGTATGCAACTTTACGGTGCTCTAAGAAATTAGGCTTACGCTTGCCAAATATCAAAAAATATTGTAATGCAGCACAGACAGATGTCCTTGAGAAGTTATCATCAGGCATTGGAGCATTGCGAAGAACGGCTGAAATGTAACACTTAATACTTTGGAAGGCTTAGTGCACATGAGAAAAGGGTGCAACTAACGAACACTGAGATGGATAAAGCATACACTATCTGGAAGTGTGAAAACAAATTAAACACAGAATGGATGGAATACATATTTTGCAAACATGCTTTAATCCCAGTGGTGTATACATTGATTGCTTAACTGGGGGGGGGGGGGGGCAGAAGAATCTAATGTAACCATAACATCATATAAGGAAATGCAGAAAACTTTTAGCTAAGAGGAAAAACATTATTTGAAGTTTTTTTTTTTTCAATAAACGCACATTGTAAAAATTGAGTAATAAAATCCCAAAAGAAACAGAACTAAAGGAAAGGACGTAACATTTTTCAGTGATGAAGTCATGAAAGTGTATCAGTTTCTAAAAAAGAAGCCAGACAGAAGAAATATAAATTATGCATAGAAAATGCAACTCAACACTCTGCACTTAATTTACAACAAAAGGATGAGAGGCAAATCTGGAATTAAATAGTGGCATCAGTACAATTCTCTGATTGCAGTAATCCAACTGGCTTAATAATGTTTTTTCATGTATAAAATATTGAAGCAACAACCTACAAGAAATGCAGCTTAACCGATTACATTAAAGAAACGGAATTTCCTCGAGTTGTTGTGTCTTTCGGCTTATCCGGGTTAGGGGTCACCACAGCAGAACTCCAGTTCGCTAATGTTTGGTAGTGGATTTTTACATGCCGAGTTACCAGCCCTGACGCACAACCTTCAACGAAGGCACGCTCATTCACGCATGCCTCCACACAGAAGACGCTCTAGCTGAGAATCGAACGGGACAACGTCTTGCTGTGAGGCGACAACGCTACCACAGCACAAAACAAACAAACAAGCAAACAAAAAGATTCAAAACATCTTCAGGAATTTTTTAGACAAGTTTCTACCACATAAAACAGTTCTGTTACCTATCTGCATTCAAATTAATTACCCATTTTTAAATTAAATGTACTCAGTTCAGCATCTGCTCACATTGACAGAGACAGTTATAATGTGTACATCAGCCTCATTGCATATGCTGTATTATGTGTATAACATGGGTCAATGCAATTTATTTTAAAAAATAGATTTTAAAACAAATGAGTAAGACATTTCTTTCTAGTGTGGTCATAATGGTGTGAAAGACACAACAACTCGAGGAAATTCCGTTTCTTTAATGTAATCGGTTAACCATCAAGGGTTAACAATACCAGCTGGTCCAGTGGTGTAGAGGGATAAAGCCCTGACTATGACCCAGTTAACCCAGGTTCAATTAGCAGCTCAGGTGACTGACTGAGCAGTAGTGAGGGATGGGTATGCCTGTCTGAACTGGGAATGCATTAGATGGTGATGCTCCCTTCTGAATGTGTTGCCCAAAGAGGGGAGTTACCATCAGATGTAATCAATGAGTGTGGGAGGCCTGACATAGAGTGGGTAGGACATATAAAAAAACCCTCCTCCCAGGACAGATGCAAAGATGGTCAAGCCCCCAAGACATCCTTTGGATCCACAACCAGCTCCAGTAGTACCAGAGTAAGTCGGGGGCGGGGGGGGAGTTGGATCCACGACCAGATCCAGCAGTACCAGAGTAAGTCGGGGGGGGGGGGGATAAGCTAGCAGACCCAGACAGGACATGGGCCAGTTATATGATGTCCCAAAGAAGATCAAAAAATGCTATGACTGTCATTATACACTTGCAATAATCCACCATATTTTCTCAAAAAATAATTTATTTTATGAGGGAAGGAGAAAACTCCTGAAGCAAAATCAGGGGTGTCTCTGACTTAAAAATAAAAACACTAAAACACTGACAGTTAAAGCTAAGCATAAAAAGTGTCAGAAAGGTACAACTTAAGCACTTAGTAAAACAGCAAATTTCACAGCATGGACATAATGTAAACCTGTAGTAACAGTAGTGTGTACAGTACGGTTCTGTAAGAACAGTTCTGCACTACAGTAAAATGAAACAATGTAATTCAGTTTTACACAGTTGTCAAGTGAGATAAAAATAGAATTCAGAAGCCATTTGTAAAACCAAGTTTTATGTATATCCTCTCACATTTTATTTTGTGAACTGCTGGTAGTAATTTTATGTCACAATAACTAAAGACTTGTATAAAATAAAAATTCATGGACATTCAGAGGCCATGTAGTTGGAAAACTGTAATGTGTCATCTGCACATATCCTACTGATCTCCTTTCACATAGGGTTAAGGTATTACACAGTGGTGGCCTGGTCTCTCTGTGACTTTATGCTTTTTTAAACTATGTGGCTTTTCTGTGTGACCTGTTTTCCCTGGTACAAATACATTTTACATCTCTATAAGCTACACGGTAATCCCTCTGCCACGCACATAGGGCATTACTCTGTAATGCCAGTGGCCAAGGATTCATGGACCTTGGTCTGACAGCTTGGTGGTTGATTTACGTCAAACAGACTACTTACTCTCCTCCTTACTGAAGAGTGACTGGTTCTCTAGAATGCAGTGATGCCACATGGAAAGACTATGGGAAGAGACTGCACGAAGATGGGTGTGACAGAGTCGATGATGAACAAGTGAAAGCTCGTCCTGGTGAGTGTCATGCCAGCAACAAGTTTCAGTTATTACCCAGTTTAAGTAAAGATTATCTGAAAACCTCTTAGGTCAAGAATGGACATAGACCTAATTACAGTCTGTTGGAGGGGGGCAGTAATCTGTGACGGGCATATAAAACAAGCATTCCCCTCTGATCCTGCAGAAAATGCCACCAATAGCTGCTCCGACTTTATTAGAGATTTGGTCCTGTTTAAGTAGAATCTTAGTTGTGTATGTCCAAGGAACGCAGAATCCACTCCCCCTTGTTTTGCAGATTTGGGTAAAAAGTTGGCAGGTGAATAGTTTGGTTAAGAGCCACACTGGATACCACCTTAGGCTTAAAGGAAGGATTGGTCCTGAGGGATACCCTGTCCGGGTAAAATGTAATAAAAGGCTCCACAGCCATGAGGGCCTGTAGTTCTGAAACCCTTCTTGCTGAAGTGATTGCCAGAAGGAAAGCTGTTTTACAGGATAAAATCTTTATATCCACAGTAGCTGCTGGTTCAAATGGAGGCAGGGTGAGCTTTTCCAACATAAAATTGAGGTCCCATGCAGGAGTTGGTGATCTTCTGGGAGGCCTTACATTTTTGGCCCCTCTAAGGTACTGTTTTAGCAGAGGATGAGAAAAGATGGGAGGCTTTGTGTTGTAATGAGCCGAAATGGCAGAGGCATGGATTTTTAAAGATGAAATAACAGGCCCTTGTCAAGTATCACAGTCAAGTATTGTAAAATCTTGAGGAATATTTGGCTTTGCTGTGTCAGTCCCTTGTGCTTGGTTCCAAGCACAGAATCTCTTCCATTTATCAGCGTAAGATTTTCTAGTACTAGGCCTTCTGGCTTCCAAAATGACATCCATCACAGATTTACTGAGAGGTGTTGCTTGAACAATTACATGATCAGCCATGCTGCCAAGTTCAGAGTTTGGAGCTGATTGTGCAGAATTTGATTGCTCTGCTGAGACAGTAGATGAGGTATTTGAGGCAAGTACCAAGGAGGGAGTTGAGACATATTCCTTAGAATTGGGTACCAGTGCTGGCGAGGCCAGTCCGGGGCAATTAGGATCATTTTTGGTTTTTCCTGCCTGAACTTTAGTAAGACCTTGGGAAGAAGAGGCAGAGGAGGATAGGTGTAGACTGATAGGTTTTTCCAATTGAAGGATAGGGCATCCACTTTCCATGCTTGCCTGTGATAAGTCCTTGTGCAGAATTTGTCCAGCTGATCATTCTGGGGAGAGGCAAATAGATCTATGTCCGGACTCCCCCATTTCTCTGTTATCATGCTGAAGAATTGTGGATCGGGTTTCCACACGCGAGGGTCCATAAGATTTCTGCTTAGGTCTTCTGCCAGAGTATTTTGTTTTCCTGGCAGGAATTGAGCTTGAAGATGTACTTGGTAAGTCAAGGCTGTGTCCCACAATGCCATGGCTAGTCTGCAAAGGGGATAGGAATGTGTACCCCCCTGCTTGTTTATGTACCACATGACCGTTGTGTTGTCCGTCTTTATCAGTAGTTGTCCTGGATGAAGTAAGTCCTTGAAGGCTGTCAGGGCATTCTGAACAGCTAACATCTCTTTCTGGTTGATATGCAGATGCATTTGTTTTGGGTTCCATATGCCCTGAATGCATCTCCCCGCCAGGTGGGCCCCCCAAGCATAGTCTGATGCATCTGTAGTTAGGGTTTGGGTGGCAGGGGGTAGAGTGAAAAACCGTCCCGTGTTCTGGTGACATGTCTCTGCCCACCAAAGAAACTCCTGTTGTAGGCAGGGAATGAGAGGAATAATTGTTTCCAGACTGTGACAATGTTGACTCCATAAACTTTTTAGATACCACTGTAGTTCCCTCATATGCAGTCTTGCATATGGAATTAGTAGAATGCAGGATGCCATGAAGCCTAAAGCCTGCAGAATTTGTCTTGCAGATAATTGGGTTTTTGTTGCCATCTGTTTGAAGTAAATAGTCAGTTGCCTTTGTCTGGCATAAGGTAAGCCATCTGGGCAGTTGTATTCAAGCTTGCACCCAGGAATGTAATCTTTTTGAGAGGGTACCAGTTGTGATTTCTTTTCGTTTATTGTGTACCCTAGGCATGTTAGAAGCCTTTTTACAAACGCCAGATGTTGAAGAAGAATGTCTGTTTTCTGTTTGAATGAGACAGTCATCCAAGTAAGGATATATTTGTATGCTTCTTTGTCTGCAAAATGCAATTACTGGTGCCAGACACTTTGTAAAGACCCTGGGCGCAGTAGATAAGCCAAAGGGCAGTGCAGAAAATTGGTAATGTATAAAACCAGCCTTGAAGCGGAGGTATCTTCTGCACAATTCCCTTATTGGGATATGCAGTTATGCCTCTTTAAAGTCTAGAGTCACTAACCAAGCGTTCTTGCCCAGCATGGGCAGAAGCTGTTGCAAAGTCAGCATTTTGAATGTTGGGATGTCCAAGAATGTGTTCAAAATCGATAAATCCAGTATTGGGTGCCAAGCATTGTCTTTTCTGGGTACCAAGAACAGTCTTGAGTAAAACCCTTGCCCTTTTTCCTGTTCTGGTACTGGCTGAATAGCCCCCATATCCATAAGGGAAGTAACTTGTTTCTGTGCCTTTGCCCATTGATTTGGTGGCAGGTCTGGCCAACCGTTTGGAATTGGGAATGTATGGAAATGAAATCTGTATCCCTGGGATACTATGTTTAATACCCACTTGTCCTGAGTTATTAACTGCCAATTTTGAGCATGAAGTGCTAATTTTCCCCCTAAGGGGGCTGCCAAAAGATAAGTGCTTGGTGATGGCAGAGGGAAGTCATTGAGAATGTTTACTGTAGGGTTGTGCTTTGTTTCCTCCAGATTTCGAGGTAGAGGCACACCATTGCTTTGACCTGTAAGAACCCTGTGATTGGTATTTAGAGCCTTTTGAGCACCTGGATTTGCCCCATGAGGCTCAGCCAGACACAGGAAAGGACCAATTTTTTGCAGGCCAGTGTCGACTAAATCTTGGTGGCTGCACTTGTAAGAAGTCTTTTACAGCTTGCACAGACTTGGCTTTGTCTTCCATTTTCTTTAAAACCTCTTCTGCCTTATTCCCAAACAGAGTATCATGCTGTAAAGGTGCAACGAACAATTTAGCTTTAACATGATCAGGCAGATTTTGCTTCTTGAGCCAGGCATGCCTTCTAATCATAGATCCAGTAACTGTGGCCCTGCAGGAGGCCTCCAAGGAATCAAAACCACATTGCAAAGTATGCTTTCCAACCTGTTCTGCTGCATGCAATAATTCCTGTAATTCTTTATTTTCCACACATTCAGAAATCAACATCATTTTCTGCTTCAATAATCCCATAACATGCTGTTGATATTTAAGCATATGAAACTGGCAGTTTAAGGCCCTAATTGCCAAGGTTGCAGACGTATAAACCTTCTTTCCCCATCTATCCAGTGCCCTGGAATCTCTATCAGAGGGGGTAGGATTCTTAGCTGTTGAGGCCTTTACATCTTTGGGACCCTGTGAGATAGTTTCAGGGTCAGCAGCAGGATTTTTGAATAAAAATTTGTGGGAGTCAGGAACCCTGTAATATCTGTCTGGCTTACTAGGAGCCGGAGGTAGGGAATCTGGAGCCATGCTTGATTCCGAAAACACATCACCAACAATGTCTAATACAGGAGGTATGGCCAAAGGCCTATGCTGAGGAAGAAGAAGGAAATCCCTAAGCCTCTTTTTTGATTCTGAGAAATCCTGACTCTCCCAATGAAAATGTTCCCTCAAAGTATGCAAGGTGTCTCCAAAAGAATAATCTTCAAGAGGAGATGCAGATGGGATGGATTCCTCTGCATCTGAATCCTCATAGGGTGGTATAGAAAATTTCTGATCAGAAGAGGAATCAGAAGAAACAGAAACCTGATCTGAAGATTCATAATCAGTGTATTGCCTAGACCTCTTATCGGGGGGGGGTACCCCTGATCAAGGTAATTAAGTCTTCAGCCATTTTGATCATCTGTTTTTTGGGCATAGAGGCCTGAGCACGTGGCTCATGCTTCGTTTTTTTAGCCTTAGAAGTTGCTTTTGTCTTTGTTTTTGAAGCTGCCGTCGGTTTTATATAGAAATGCTGAGGCCTGAAAACACCCTCAGAAGCCAGTGCCTGCTCAGCGGCTACGGATCCATCCGAGGGAGAGACATCCGCGGGTACAATACTCTGAGAATCTCGCGGCATACCGGACTCCACATGGGTCTCGGTAGAGGCCTGCGACTCGAAAGTAGCGGGTATCAGGGGCTGCGAAAGAGCCTCACTGAGTACCGGCGAACCGGCAACTGGCTTAGGAGAAGCTTTGTCGTCAGTTTTGGACCTCGACGATCTGTCTCTGTCCTTTTCTTTGCGTTTTTTGTGAACTCTGGTAGTCGGATTGCTATCCAATGACATTTCAGGGTAGTTACATCCGTTTCCAAAATATTTTAAAGCAAAGATATTCCGATGCTTAATAGTGCATTGGTTAAATCTAGCACAAAACCAACAGCAAGGCACGTTATGATCTGGGCCTAGGCAAGGAATACAGTACAAATGGAAATCTTTATGAGGCATTTGCTTCCTACAAGTAATGCAATTATTAACTTTTACTGACATCGGTAAGGAGCAAGAAAAAGTTTCCCCAACGAGGTACTTAGCTTTAATTGAAGACTTCGGTTCTGAAACTCGAATGTGAAAATTTCAGGAGTCGGCCGACCGGCACTTGCGAACTGCTTCTGCTTCGGGCACTGCACGGCAAGAAAGACGAAAGAAAATGGCGTCGGCTGCATGTTTTATACCCCTGACGACCTGATGTCATGGAAGAGGAGACAGCAACCGACGCAGGACCCAAGACTTTGATATTCAGGCCAACTGAGGGCAACCTGCCAGCAGATTACCCAAATGTAATGACTGCAACAGTGAAACGCGAAGAACATCCGCCGCACTTATCTGAAGGCAGGAGCGCTCTGTTCAACATGATCTTGTAATGTATATTATATTTTAAAAACAGTATGTAATGTTAAGAAACAGATTCACATCACAGGATTAAAAGAAGAACAGCAGGCAAATCCTACAGGTTTTCATTATGGTATGCATCAATATATGGTACTGACTTTGTGTTATTAAAATCTGTAGCCATGCTGTACAAAAATATAGGACTGCAAAATGGCAACTGTCACCTCTGTGGTAAAGAAACTCTTCTGATTCTAACATATGCCAGTGTTTACTTGGTTTTAATCTGAACAGCCCACAGAAAATGTTATTAAACATTGACTTATAATGGAGACCTTTCCCTACAGCTACATAAAAAGCTGAATACTTACGACATAAATCATTTTCAAGTGTTTTACTAAGACTTGTTTTCTTTAACATTTAATACCGTATTGTGTATCTGTAGCAGTCTCAGTCCTCAACAGGAAGAGCCTTTGCCTTGGATGTAGAAGGCTGTGGGTTCTGCTCCCACACCAGGTAGTTGGATTAAGTTTCCAATACTGACACTGCAGTGCTGCACTAGTGAGTTTGTTGACCTTCGGATGAGACATTAAACTGAGGTCCCATATGCCTGTGTTGGTGGTAGCTCGGGTATATGTAAAATATCCCATGGCAACCATTAAAAAGAGGAGGAGAATTTCCCTGATGCCCTGGCCAAATTTCCTCTTTTAGTATAAATACCACCTTGGGTATCTCCTAAAAAGAAGCCATTGGCCCAGTGGAACAAACCCAGTCAACAAAGTGTAAATAAATAAAAATTTGGTTGGGTTGCTATATTCCAGTTGGTGAAATTGAACACATATGTAAATGTTGTGTATGTAATTACACCCCAGTGGAAGGATATTAGCCGAGTTGGTTAGGTTTTCTTTCACGTCATATTGCACTGCCTCACTTTAATGTACATATGTGTGTGTTATGTATTTTGCTGTACATCATCTATCAAAGTTAAAGGTAATCCATAAATTACTAGGAGAACAGTGTTTAGTTGTCTGTAAAGGTGCCATGCCCAGATGGTACAAGTAAGCATATGGCCACTCAAATTTCTTTTTGCACTGTAACAGAGCCATAGACAAGATTTTCAGGTATGCATGTCAGCTGTCAGAATGTAGTCCCCCTTTCATAACTATAGCCTCTACCCTCAGACTCTGCGTATATGAAAAAAGCCATTTTAGAAAAATATATAACTATAAATCATGATAAAAATGGAAATTAAAAAAAAAAAATAATTCTCGTACATGATCACTGCAAAATATAAATTGCTTTTAAAATGCCTACTTCATGGCATTCATTGTGTATGCCTAGTTATGACAAAGCTTCAAAATCCTAATGCCCCCGAAACATTTTCCACCATACTCGTTCTTCAGCACACAGGGCTGTTACTACAGCCATTTCAGAGGAATATAGAAAATATTTTGCAAATCAGAAAAAGTGTTATACCATTTGATTTCATTGGTCCCCTCTTTCTCCTCTTTCTATCTTAATCGTTGCAGAAGAGTGCCTGCTATGCCAGTGGTCCTACCTTTAAAACTACAGAAGCATGCCATTAATGAGGAATGACTGCACAGACTCAAGTACCACTTTGCTGCGTTGGCCCTGCTAGGTTGTTTTTTTTTTTTTTTTTTTCGTGGCTAGCATGCCCCTCCCCCCACTTTTTT
Source organism: Protopterus annectens (assembly GCF_019279795.1). Lineage (NCBI taxonomy): Eukaryota > Metazoa > Chordata > Ceratodontiformes > Protopteridae > Protopterus > Protopterus annectens. The sequence continues at coordinate 350,705,026 of NC_056749.1, forward strand.
TGTGGGATTAAAAGGACATACTTGTTTGGGACTCTGTGGCAGTGAAGCATCTGCTGTTCCTCAGTGCTCCTTGTTGTCAAAATTTCGTGACCATCTTACTCTCTTAGCCTAGGACAACAGTTCTCCACCCCCAACACAAACACACACACACACACACACACACACACACACACACACACACTTAACAGATCAGTCCACTAGGTCAGTGAAGCTGGGATGCAGAGAAGGGGATAAGAGTCTGGAGCATCATCACTGCTGTCTACAAAGACTGCAACTCGGATTTATCTTACTGCATCCTAACTTCTGCTTGTGTACTGAATGTTGCAGGAACAGAAGAGTGGGCAATGGGTACTGCAAGTAGTTGCATCCACTTCCACAGTGATGTGCTTCCTTAACAGCCAGCTGTCACTGGACATAGTGAGGTCCAGATTTCCATATAATATATATAGTTTAACTGCAGAACAAAAACTTAAAGATAATAGTGCAGAATTTTCACAACACTTAACTGAAATCTTGCTAAAAGATGCTGCGCCAAACAAGCTTTCAGAAATAATGCTAAAAGCCATACAGCCTGTTTTGTACTACCTTCTGCGCCATAATCCAACAGTCCTAATAACAATAATGACTCTCAAGTAAAACTCCAGTAGTTACACTCTGCTTCAGCAGGAGACAGGGACTGTATCTACAGTATACTGATGGTCTCAGGAAGAATCTTTTCTCAATACAGTAGATAGTCGATTATCCAAATGAATTGGGACCTATGGTAGTTTGGATAATCAAACTGTTCTGATAAACATATAATTGAACCGGATTTAAAAAAAACATCTAAAATCTTCTGCACGCAGGGAATACAGTGGACAACAAGGAATATTTTTCACACAAGTGGGTTACAAGCTCAAAATACATGCACAAGTGAATACACATAACGCTTACATGTTCAAACTTTACGGATTTTCCTACCTGAAAACTTTGGAAGGCTGCATTCAGATAATTGACGTTTCGGATAA